>NC_044996.1:139729560-139975522 GCF_008728515.1 Papio anubis
TCATAGTTCACTGCAGCCTCAAACTCCTGGGATCAGGGATCCTCCAGCCTCAGCCTCCCAAGCAGCTGGGACTACAGGCAGGTGGTACCACACCCAGCTAATTTTTTTCTATTTTTTGTAGAGACAGGGTTTAACCATGCTGGCCAGGCTGGTCTTGAACTCCTGGGCTCAAGCAATCCTCCCATTTCAACCTCCCAAAGTGCCTAACCTTGAGTGGATTTCTGAATTCAGAAGTGATCCAGCCTTTCATGTTGGTATCTGAGGTGGAAAACACATCATCCATAAAGGACAATATGTAAAACTGGCTCTAAAAATAAACATATTAACCTGAGTCATCATTCATCCTCTGTAAGTAATTGGCAGACATATTTGGACAGGGTTTGGACTTCCAGAGTGACTGAAGTTCACATTTCAGTCTAGATTATTTCTTTATTTACATTATTTCTTTATTGCATTCATTATGAGGATGCCAATTCCATAGGCAGGGATTATAGAAGCAGGGATCTTGGAGGCTTTTGCTTATGGCTGCTTCCAGGAACCTAAAATGGTCCCTGGTGCACTGCTGGTACAAGTAACTATTGGTTGGATGAATGCATTTTCAGGGATAGGGAAACCCACATTATCTCAACATAATACAATTATGTGACTGGAAATATCACAATTCCAACCACATGTATTTCACCTTGGAGTCTGTACAAACAGAGATTATGGATGAAAGTTTCAACATCTTGCTCTCTAATGGTTGCATCTTTTTTTTCCCAAAAATACATTGGAGATTTTGTCCAAGTCTGCAGTGTCTGTAGTGGCGGCAGGGCTGCAAAGGCCACATCCACCCTACGGGACTGAGAGACTCAAATCCCCAACTGTAGAATAGGGATAGGTTTTGTATTCAGATTTGTAATTGGGTAGGGTCAGGCTTTGGGTTCAAGTTCAGGTTTGGGTAACAATTCAGATCAAAAAAGATTTTGAGTGTGTGTATAAATTTTAGTCCAGGCTGGGCTCTCACAGTCAGGAGTCAAGGAGAAAAATAAAGATCAAAGGTCAAGGGTTAGGATAGCTTTCAGGTATGGATGAAGGTTCATGTTAGGATTTGGATTCAAGTTCAGGTTGGGGCACGGTTAGATCACTAATTGAATGTCAGGGTAGAAGCAAAGTTCAATGTTATAATCAAGGGATTATATTCATTATTAGGGGCAGTGATCAAAAGTCAGGATTAGGATCAAAGGCCATGGGTCGGAGAATGTGGGGGATGCCTTCAGTGTTCAGATCAGGGGTCAAGAGTTAAGGGCTATTGGCAAAAGTTAAGGGTAAGTTCAGATGTTTACATTAGAGTTAGATTAAGTGTTGGGTTGGCTTTGCTTTTGAGTTTAGAATTGAGTTCTTTTTTCAAAGTTGGGTAGAATTAGGTTTCATACCTAGTCACCAGTTAGGGTTTGGGTTCAAATTTGGGTTCAATTTCTCATTCTCTGTTCAGGGTCATGGGTTAACTCAACGGTCAAGAAGCAATGGTCAAAGGCCATGAGTTAGTTTAAAGCATTCAATTCTCTTTAGGGTCAGTATTAGGTTTAGAGTTAGAACGCTACATGGGGCCCTTATCACTTTCACCTTTATGATAGAAAATCATAATCAGAAAAACACAAGGAGAAGGGAAAACTTAAAAATCTATGCATATTTTAGGAGACATAACAGTTGAAAGATATCAGTAATTAATAATTACTATAATAAGCTTCAATGTGGCATAGGAATATTTTTAGCACAAAAGATATGAACCCTAGACAATCCCAATCTGAGCTACAGAGATTATGTGTGTTTGTGTTTGTGTGTGTGTGTGCGTGTGTGTGTATGTATACTTCATAACACTGATGTCGAAGCTTAGTTTTGCATTATCCAACTCACTCACGTGGAGACACTATTGGATGAGGATGGATGCATGTGAGATTTAGCCACCTCTACAAATGGGAAACATATAGATTGAAGATGGTTCCCAGCAGACATTCCATCTGTGTGAAGAAGGGAACAGAAAGAGGAGTACCTCAGCCACAGAGCTCTGGGGGTTTGCAGGATGGAAACGGTCTTATAGGAAATTTGTAAAACACTGCATGTGGTGGGAGGGAGAATGCAAACATATTTAATATCATAAATGTTTAAATACTTAAATTTGGAAGTGCAAAAATAGAGAGATGGTGAAAAATCAAATCACTCAGATGGGGCAAGCACACACACACAGAAGCAGATGCACACACACACATCTCTGTGGCTCCAAGTGGTTTGGTTTAGGGTTAATGCTAATGTGCACTCTTAGCTACAAATAGGACATGACAGTTGAATTCCATCAAATAAATTGGCTGAATTACTATATTATAAAGTGTCCATTCCATGATTCCTTTTCTGCTCAAAAAAAATGTTTTACTAACCCCTTCCCATTTTAAACTGAATCATTTTATGGTTCACATCTTTCCATATTTTTGTCTTATAAAAATATGAGTAAGATATTAAGCTTTCATTTTTCCAAGCATCTTTCAAATTATGATTTTCAGTCATAATAAAGAAAAGAGATAAGGGTCCCATGTAGTATTCTCAGTTCTCAGTTATGTTCCGGAATTAAAATAACACAAGAAAAAAAGAAAAATGCCAGGAAGAAACACCTAAAATAATGTGGTTTACTTAGTAACACGAACTCTTCAGGATGTGGTGTATCCGCAAATTGCCCTATTTTTAACTACCTGGAGGTTCTTTCTGCGTAGATGTTATTTTTTTAAACTATTTTCTGGACCTAAATGTCTTGTCAAGGTAAGATAGTATTTAAATACTGATAAGAGCCCAGACTCACCTGAGAATGGGCAAGAACGTATGGAAAAATACAAAATGTCATCTCATCACTTTTAGTGCCTCAGCTCAGCCATTTGCAAGGCTACTGAGATCACACTGTTGCAATATTAAATATGCTGGGATACATTGTTTCTCATGTATTTCTTATCCAGTACTAGGAACCACATTTCATCAAGGAAAAAAAAAAAAAAAAAAAGAAAACAAAAGCTAATTTCTGATCCTGGCTTATTGAAATAAAGCCATTATTTTCAAGGATTAATTCAGTGCCTATAACTTGATTTTAAATGTATACTATACCTTAAACCACTGGCAGATTTGAAAGACACTTCATATCTTATAACTACATTTTTCTTAAAACTTGTGTTTTAGTCTATTAATTAAACTGCAATTTAAGAGAGAATTCTGGAGAGCTAAATATATGAGGCAAACTGCCTTAGAGTGTGTCTTCAATACAGACTGTGTTATAAGAAACTACTTTTGCTGCCCTTAGTAAAATCACCTAATAGCTACTGTGCTGCTAATAAATGGGGGAAAATAGTAGAATCGCAGCCTTATGAAGATTTGATGCTGCAAAAATATCCCATTACTGTTCAATACAATAAAAGGAATATGTGATATAGTGAACACTGTTTGGCTCTATTCTCTAGAAAGAAAAAAACAACTTCTTTTTTAGCTAAGCAAAACGAGATCCACATTTATAAATTACTTTAAAATGCCTTTCTTCTATCACTTATTATAACTTATCATGGTAGCAGAGAAGCTGTTAAAACATGAAGAGCTAAAATAATAAATCACCAAAGCCAGGTTATGGCTTGAAAAGTCTGCCTGAGATAGCACAGGTCAATGAAAATCTCACAGCCAGTGAAAGGATAAAATGTGAGGGCCGACTGTGGTGGCTCACGCCAGAAATCCCAGCACTTTGGGAGGCTGAGGCAGAAGAATCACTTGAGCCCAGGAATTCAAGACCAGCCAAAGCAACATGGCAAGACCTTGTCTCCACAAAAAAAAAAAAAAGTTTTTTCAAAATTAAATTAGCTGGGTGGGATGGTGGGTGCCTCTAGTCCCAGCTACTTGGGAAGCTGAGGCTAGAGGATCACTTGAGCTCAGGAGGTGGAGGCTGCAGTGAACTATGAGGGAACCACTGCACTCCAGCATGAGTGACAGAGTGTGACACTCCCTCCTCCAAAAAAAAAAAAAAAAAAAGATAAAACGCTGTTCTGGATCTCATGCTAGCTGTGTGTGTGTGTGTGTGTGTGTGTGTGGCGTTGAAAGACAGACTGCTTCATGTTCTAAGGAATATTTCCTTAGAAATAGCAATTAAAAATCCTAGAGTGGCCTAAGCAAGAATTTAAACCTGCAAATTAATTCAAGGAAAAACAAACACCAGAAAACTTCCATGGGTCAGATTGCTTTTGACAACCGAACTCTTCCTATGGAGCTATCTCAGGTTGTAAAATCACTTTGAATAAAGTAAGTTGGGATACAAATAGCATAAAATGAGGTGCTGACTCTGAATTTCAGGAAGGGAGCATTGTAAATATTAACAGTTCAGACATCTGGGGCAGAGAACTAGAAAAAGTCATCGCACCTTCGTAGCTAAGAACACAGATTCCAAAGGAGGTAATAATCTCCCGAGACCTTCCCTTGTTCTTTGATGTGATCGCAAACTGATTAAACATTCAAATCTTGCCAAATGGCTGATTTATGAAAATGAATGCACCTTTGACTGACTGCTGAAAACTGACGAAGGAAAAAAAGTTAACCTGTGATTACCCAAAGGAATCGAGAAAGCCAGATAGGAATTTAAGAGCACCCGCTCACTGTCTCTATAAGGTAAAATGAAAACTGTATCTTAATTCGAAATATTAAAATAACAACTGCTATACAAGTAGAGTGGGTTGATTTCAAGGAGCAGGATGTTAAGAAAAAGGAAGCTCTTAATGCATAAGGTGAAGGGATAAAATACTTTCTCCATGTTGAGTCTTTTAAATTAAAAAGGACAAATAGGCCAGGCTGGGTGGCTCACACCTGTTAATTTCAGCACTTTGGGAGGCTTAGGTGGGAGAACTCCTTGAGCCTAACATTTTAAGACCAGCCTGGGCAACATAGCAACATCCTGCATCAACAAAAAAATTAAAAATTAGCCATGCAAGGTGGCATACGCCTGTAGTCCCAGCTACTCGGGAGGCTGAGGTGGGAGGATCACTTGAGCCTGGGAGGTGGAGGCTGCAGTGAGCTATGATTGCACCACTGCATTCAAGCCTGGGTGACACAGTAAGACTCTGTCTCAACAAAGAATAAATAAATAAAAATAAAAGTAAAAGTAGACAAATTATTTGCAGTGGGGACGAGCCACACCAGGGAGGAGTGGTTCACTAATTGTCCATAACTATGTGCACTACCATCTGAGGATTATTACTCAGACTTCAAAAGGGCATGACATGCTGGGCACAGGGATTCATGCCTGGAATCCCAGCACTTTGGGAGGCTGAGCGGGTGGATCATCTGAGGCTAGGAGACCAGTCTGGCCAACATGGTGAAACCTCATCTCTACTAAAAATAGAAAAAGTAGCCAGGCGTGGTGGCATGGTCCTGTAGTCCCAGCTACTTGGGAGACTGAGGCGGAGGTTGCAGTGGGCCAAGATCATGCCACTGCACTCCTGCCTGGGAGACAGAGAAAGACTCTGTCTCAAAACGAAAGAGAAGGAAAGGAAAGGGGAGAAGAGGAGAGGGGAGGGGAGGGGAGGGGAGGGGAGGAGTGGGGAAAGGAAAGGCATAAGAATAATGGCGTTTCATCCTTGATTGGGCTTTTCCTGGAGGAGCCACTGGTTGAGTAAAGATAGGAAGCCAGTGTTCTGGGTACTCAAAGCCAGTTGTAAGGGGTCTGTCCACCAACCTTAAGATTAGTTTATAGATGAGAATGTGGCAAGCAGAATTATAAAGTCATCCACCCAAGATTCTCGTTCCCCTGGTTATTAAATCAAACATGAATCTAGGTACCATTGTGAATTGTCTTTGCAGATATAATTAAGGTTACTAGGCAGCTGATGTTAAGATAAGCTGATTATCCTAGAATATCCAAGCGGGTCCATGACACTGAAAAGCAGGAAAATGGTAATGGAACTAACAGTCCAGACAAGCCATGCAACTTGGGAAAGGAGAGAAGAGGTAGAAAAGGAAGTCAGAGAGATTCAGCACATTAGAAGCTGCCACTGTTGGCTTTGAAGGAGGAGGAAGGAGGCCAGGAGTCAAGGAATGTTGCGGTCCTCAAGAAGCCAAAATTTGCCCTCAGCCAATAGCTTGCAAGGAAGCAGGAACCTCAACCCCATGGAACTGGATGTAGCCATCAATCCAGACTTTCCTGCAAGTGGATGCATCCCTGGAGTCTGGAGGAAGAAACACAGCCCAGCTGCCAACACACTGATATCAGCTTTGGAAGATGATGAAGAGAAATCATCCGAGCTACTCACACTTCAGAGCTTCAGAATGGTGAGACAATAAATGCGTGTGTTTTAAGCCACTACAGGTGGGATAATTTGTTACAGGAACAATAAGAAACACATACAAGGACATGCAGGCAGTGTGAATCCCCTGGATAAACTTGAGGTTGCAAAGGATGGGATTTGGAGAAATGAGGATTTGTAGAAAATGCTCAAAATATGCTTACATGAAGTCTGCAGTGCTCAGTACCCACAGGGTGGTAAACTTGCCTTCTAAGTTCAATAAATAATTTGAGTACGGAGTGACCATTTCTTCCTATGTCACTGTGCCCTCCTACTAGAACATCCACATTAACTGAGAATGAATACCAGGCATATGGCAGCTTGCCATGATCATTTAAGGATAGAGCTGCCTTGTTACTCTATGCCTAACTAGGAATCCCCAGACATCTTTAAGAACTGAGATAGGTCAGGGAAGTTTGGGAGGAAAATGTAACTGTGGGTGCCATCTTCAACCATAAAGTTTATAAATGCGTGATTCTATATCTTCTGTACATGATGGAGATAATCCAGAAGTTCAGTAAAGACACCCATCTATTTTGGGGACTCCCCTTTTGCCTCACTAATCCTGGATCTGGAATGAACAAGGGTAGTTCAGATCACCTGGCTTGGACGTGAAATGTCTGCTGTGTTATAATGCAAAAAGTTGCTGCCAGTCTAACCAGGAGTGGGAGGTTTCCCTAACTTCTCACAGAACTCACAGACAGTAGTATTCTAAAATTCCTGAAACAGTTACACCCCCTCTGCTGTGAGCAGCAAGCTGCTTTATGCTCTAAGAAACTTGCATATCCTCCTAACCACCCCAACACTAAGCAGTGCCCTATCACTGGCATTCAGTCAGTTCACCTCAAAACACAAATGAATAGGGCATAAAAGTCCACATCAATTAGAAGATACCCAAATTAAGGCCAGGCATGGTGGCTCACACCGGTAATCTCAGCACTTTGGGAGGTCAAGGAGGAAGGAGTGTTCAAGTCCAGGAGTTTGAGACCAGCATGGGCAACAGAGCAAGACTGTCTCTTAAAAAAATAAAAATAAAAATAAAAAGTAGTCTGACATGGTGGCATACCCCTGTATTCCCAGCACTTTGGGAGGCCAACAGAGGAGGACTGCTTGAGCCTAGGAGGCCAAGGCTGCAGTGTGCTATGATGCTGTCACTGCACTTCAACCTGGGCAAAAGAACAAGAAGACTCTGTCTCAAAAAAAAAAAAAAAAAAAAAAAAAAAAGAAATTAAAATTAATGAACTACTTTACCCTTGGAAACCTCTCTGGTCTGAAAGAAGAAATCAGCCAAAAGAAAAATACTATTTGAGTTCTATTTTGTCATTACTTTTGACATGACAATAGCAAATAGCATGGAAAGAACCATCCGTTTGGAGCTAGAAGACAGAATTTAGATCCCTAGTTTTATCAAATAATGGCTAAGAAATCCTGACAAGTTATGAAACCATGCTTTATCATGTAAACTACAAGGTTAATAATAGTACTTTCGTCACAAAACTGTTGTGGAGGATAAAATGAGAGAAAAACGTAGAACACATACCCAGTGCTATAAAGCCTTTGAAAGTAGTGTCTAATAAAAGGAAATAATAAGTAACACTAATAAGAATTAAGAAAAGTATACATGTATTTATCTTGTTGTAGTGCAACCACTGGGGATCACTTTTCACCATCCAATAAGCAAGAGTCACAATGAGTAATGATAAATACCACGAAGAGAGAAAAATGGGAGCTCATAAAAAGTGTGGAGGTTCTGCAAGAAGACAAGTATAGCAATAAAGGCTTTATAGGAGGAAAAGATGGATGGGACAGGTCAGTGGGTACCCATACAAGAAACCACACTCAGGAAGCACTGAGAGTGAACTTACTGGAAACAACACTGAAACAGATGCATGGCGCGATTCAAACTCTCAGAATAAAATAAAATGGCATATGCTTCTGAAAAGAAAAGTGACATATGATTCATTTTGTGAAAGGTCCCGGCAGAAGACAGCAGGCTGACTGAATGCCTTGTTGGTCAGCCTGGCGGGATCATATTTGGAAGCGAACTTGGCACAGCAAAAAGGTATTTCACATTAAAATCCAACAGCATACACATAAATACATGATTTCACAGCCATGGCGCTTGTCTGGAATCAGGAAACAAGGATTCCCAGGAAAGTCAGGAGGTGCTCTGCTGTTTTTAACATAGAAGATTCTAAGGATAATGGCCTCCAGCTCAGAAAACCAAATACTGCGCATCCTCTCTTATAAATGGAAGCTAAAGGATGAGAACAACACACACTGAGGTCTACTTGAGGGTGAAGGGTGGGAGGAGGGAGAGGATAAAAAAATAACGAATGCGTACTTCACTCAATTCCTAGATGATGAAATAATCAGTACAAAACCCCATGATTCTAGGAAGCCACTTGCATGATATTCATCTCTCTGCTCCAAGTTGAAGTTGCACAAGCACACAGGCAGAATATTCCTCATGACTTCCATAGAACCAAGGGTTTATTTCTTCCAATGATCATTTAAAACAACCTATCACAGCCATATGGAAAAAGAGGCTTCAAGCTATACTCTGTGCTAATCAATATTACTCTAGACCTGGGTTGCTCAACCTCATCAATATTGACACATGTAGATGAGAGATTCTTTGTCATGGGGGACTGTTCTGTGCCCTGTGGGTTCCTTAAAAGCATTCCTGGCCTCTGTCCTCTAGATGCAAGTGATACCCACCCCCATAATCTAGCTGTGGCAACCAAAATTTTTTCCAGACGTCGACAAGTGTCTCCTGAAGTAAAATGCATGTGTCTTTGCAAAAACGTCCATAGTTGAGGATGGAAACAATTAGACATCTATGTATTTATTATGCTTCTTTTAACTGATTTTTCCAAAATTTACTTATCATTTATTGTCCATATTGGATACCATTACACAACTCAAATATTTTGTACAGTCTTTGTACAAATCCTAAAGGAAAAATAAGAGAATATGACACCATTGTATGTAGAGAATCAAATTAGTACATAGAGCTCCTATAGTTTATTTAAAAATCAAGTAGAACACATACGAAACAGAGAGGGAGCTAAGACACACACAGAGCGATCATTAAAAAAATAGTCTAAATAGTCATAACTTGAATTTTAGGAGTGTTTCTCTGAGGAGAAACTCAGAAAGACCACCCATAAACGTAGTGGATACTGGCATTCTTTTAAACTTTTATTTTAGGTTCAGGGGTGCATGTACAGGTTTGTTATACAAGTAAACAAGTGTCACAGGGGTTTGTTGTACAGATTATTTCATGACTAAGCCTAGTACTCAATAGTTATTTTTCCAGATCCTCTCCCTCTCCTACCCTCCACCCTCCAGCAAGCCCCAGTGCCTGTTGTTCCCTATTATGTGACCATGTGTTCTCATCTTTAGCTTCCACTTCTAAGTGAGAACATACAGTACTTGATTCTCTGTTCCTGAGTTAGTTTGGTTAAGCATAATGGCCTCCAGTTCTATCCATGTTCCTGCAAAAGACATGATCTTGTTCTTTTTTATGGCTGCATAGTATTCCATTCTGTGTATGTACCACATTTTCTTTATCTAGTCTACCATTGAGGGACATTCAAGTTGACTCCGTGTCTTTGCTATTGTGAATAGTGCCATAATGAACATATGCGTGCATGTGTCTTTATGATAGAACAACTTATAATCCTTTGAGTATATACCCAGTAATGGATGGGATTGCTGGGTCTAATGGTAATTCTGCTTTTAGCTTTTTAAGGAATGGCCACACTGCTTTCCACAATGGCTGAACCAATTTACACTCCCACCAATAGTGTATAAGGATTCCCTTTTCTCCGCAACCTTGCCAGCATTGATACAGGTGTTTTGTTTATGATTAAAGATTCATAGGGATAAAGGAATGTTTGCACAAGTGTTTTCAAGTCTGCAGTTCGAAATGCATGCAAGGTCAGGAAATTTGGGGGGAAAGTGGAGTCAGGTATTTTGTTTAGAATTCGTTAAAAATTTACAGGGATAAAGGAATTTGTCCAGAGGGTTCAAAGTCTGAGGTATAAAATGCATGCAAGTTCATGAAATTTTGAGGTAAAAAACATATTCTGAAATTCTCCAGAGAAACAAAAGTGGTTTCAAGTGATTTAGATCCTGGGGATAAGTTGATGTTGGTGACAGAGCATCTGTGCCTTATGCAAGGAAATAAGATATATTATGTGGATGTAAAGGCATTTCTGATGGAGCTGTTATTTTCCCGACACGGTTGGCATTTGTGTGAGATGTGTATTATGCACACATGTGTGTATGTGTACGTTTGTAGGTACGAAATTTCAAATATCAAAGTAATACATATTTAGAAAAAAAAATTCTGAAAGAAGGCATAGATGCCCTTTTTAAGTGTATGTCTCATCCTTAAAATGCAGGCATTTGTAGAATAGCATGAGCACAAAAATGGAAATGTGTATACTTAAGTAGGAAATGATATAAATATATACAGAACCTAAATATATGCTAGGCAGATAGAGACTGAAAAGAATTTAAAGGGTCATTGCCAACTTTCCAAAAAACGTTCAAGAGTAGGTGGGAATGAATTGAACCAAAGAATAAAAAGACAACATAGTAACAGAAAAAAAGAAAAACTAGTTAAAATTTCACTTTTAAGGGAAAGACGTATACAAACTGTGTGTTTTATAATTTGTTCTTTCTTGTGGGAATATATGTTGCAAAATTTATACTGTAAAAATAGATTTAATATGACTCAAACAATAGAAAAGTCATGGGATATGATAGAAAATAAAAATTGTGTTCACAATTTACATTTAAGTGTAACCAAAAGAAATTTTAAAAGAATATATTATTGTAATTATATCCTTGACCTTTGCTATCCAATGGAAATTATACTATACTAAGATTATAAATAACATACACCAGTGAACTTTATGTTAAGTATTATGCTTATTAGGAACTACTCATGACAAACGTGTTCTTTGAGATGCCATCTTTCTATTTTAAAGGACAAAATCCAGTTTGCATGCAGTTGCACGTGCTAAAAGTTACTTCTCCTGTAAGGCTGTGAGTCAGTCATTCAAAGAGTTCTCTTTATCCATTCCATTTCCCCAGCCTCCAATTTTCTTCCCTTGTTCTTCAAGCCTTTAGTCTTGCCCTGTGGAGGGTCCAACACCAACACCATGTACTTTAGGTTTCTGTTGAAACAGAACCTCACTTCCAGGTTCAATGCCTGCTTTGGTTAGCTAATGTTGTGTAACAAACATGCCCATAACATGTGGCTTCAAACAACCTTTTATGAGGATCTCCCATGATTCTGTGAGCTGACTGGGCTTAGCCGTGAAGTTCTCTCTTGAGATCTCCTGAGTTAGCTAAGGGATAGGAAGAGATAGGGGTGCTCATTCAGATGGGATGTCCACAATGGGTCACTCACATGGTGGTATTGCTGGTTGTCAACTGGGAGTGAAGCTAAAGCTACTGATAGGAGCACCATGCATAGCCTCTCCATGGGGCTTGAACACTTAGCAACATGAGATGTGGGTTCCAAGACAGAATGCCTCGAGCGTCAGTACTCCAAGTGCCCTAAATGGAAGCTTAATAGCTCCTTAATGATCCAGCCCTGGAAGTCCCAGTGCTTTACTCCCAGAACATTCTATTCAAGAAGACAGTCACTGAGGCCAGCACAAGATGCAAAGAGAGAGGGTTCAACTAAATTTGCAAGAGTATCTGCATCCATTTCTACCTATCACACCCTTAATGTTAAACCTGACTGATCAAGTGCAATTATTCCAATAGATATGGAATAGCACACTAGACTAAAAGTAGTGTCCCACATAGAGGGGAAGTTGCCTCTTAACTCAGAAAAACAGACTGCTGTGATCAGTTGGTGATGCCTTCCGGGGATAAAGACGACTGTCTTATCCGTTGAAGACTGACTTATTCTCGGCCGGGCGCGGTGGCTCAAGCCTGTAATCCCAGCACTTTGGGAGGCTGAGGCAGGCGGATCACCTGAGGTCAGGAGTTCGAGACCAGCCTCAACATGGAGAAACTCTGCCTCTACTTAAAAAAAAAAAAAAAAAATACAACGTTAGCCGGGCCTGGTGGTGCATGCCTGTAATCCCAGTTACTCAGGAGGCTGAGGCAGGAGAATTGCTTGAACCTGGGAGGCAGAGGTTGCAGTGAGCCAAGATCGCACCATTGCACTCCAGCGTGGGCAACAAGAGCGACACTCTGTCTCAAATAAATAAATAAATAAATAAATAAATAAATAAATAAAGGAAGGAAGACTGACTTATTCTCAGCTGTTCCCTTCACACACAGGGAATTTGAGAGGCTCAGTACAAATAAATGACCCTCAAACTGCCCCAAATCATATATCAGACATCAACTCACACATACAGTGTTGATTCAGAATCAAGTTATCATTTGTATTCAAGCATCACATAAGGCCTCAATTTCAACCATGTTATTGTTGAAATATTATATATTATTTTCTACAGAAGTAATAAGAATATAGATGAAAACTGGCATTATTTAAAAATTTTTAAAATGATACATGACAACCACGTGAGCCCTCAGTTACAGTTGCAGGTGCAATTGCTCATACATTAATTTAATTCAATCGATTGAGTGCTTTATATGCTGTGTTTTATGTCCTCAATTAGGCTTGATGGATGGGTGCATGTGGAAAAAGGGAGGCATAGTGTATGCTGCCATGAAACTTACAACCAACAGCCTACAACAGATATACACCACCCAGTAAATGCTGAGTACGAGTACAGAGTGCCTGGAGTGACTGCATTGGACTAGAAAACCTAGAATGTAGCAAATGAAGGGAAGATGGCATGACAAGAGGGAAAACGGCTTAGCAAATCAGAGGGTTTTGGGACTTGAAGGCCATGTGTAGGAATGACCTATTATAATAAGGTGATCAGTTGGTCTCCCTGAAAGTCAATAATCAATGCCTGGAAATCAATTAGGACACAGCTGCCCAGGAGTAAGTGAGAGACGATGGTTGATCGTGGCAGGAAGAATGCATTTTCTAGTACTGTGTTTTCCAAAATACTAGCCAATAACCACATGTGGCTATTGAGCATATAAAATGTGGCTTGTTCAAACTGAGATGTGTTGTTTTAAGTGTAAAATGTACTCTGGATATCAAATATGTAGTAAAAAACATATGCAAACTGTATTTCGTCTCTATTGTCTGCTGACTTAATAATAATAAATATTGGGATACATTAAATGTATTTTTAAACTTAGTATCAATGGTTTCTTTGTGCACTCTTCAATGCAACTACAAGAAAACTTAAAATTACACATGTAGTTCACATTACCTGTCTATGGGATGTGGCTGCACTGGAGGAAATTTGTGGTTCTTAGGTATTTTGATTTGTTATGGTTTTCTGTGGTTTACTTACATAAATAACCAAATTCGACAGGTTAATATGTTTCATATAATAGTGGGCAGTTTCCAGAAATTTTCTGTACAAGGAGATGAAAGTGTATAACCATAAGGACTTTAAATGTTCCTTAAACACCTTGTCAGTGGGAACCCCAAGCCCTGATGTAGCAGTCACTGAAGACGTTCAGCAGAGAACAGAGGCAGAAGTTCTAGTGTTCAGTCACTGTGACCTTGAAACTCCTTGCCACAGCAAGAACTATGGAAATGGCTGGAATATATTCCCAGCTGCCTTCACTCTTGCAAAACCCTTCAGTCATTCTCAGGAGGTAGGACGGAGAAGCAACATCCCCACCGCAACATGATTATAAGAAGGGTCATATGGTTGTGGTTCCTTTATTGCTTTTCTCTTGAATTGCTGTGGCTATGAATCAGAATAAACTTGTTCTGAGAACAATAATCGTCTTCAACAATTAGCATTCACCTACATCCAAAACCGTGTCTGTTTCCTTCTTGACAATGAAACTTACAATGATTCTCATGGTTTTGAATGAATTTATTCTTTTACAGAAGACATTATCTTACTTCACAGGAGTATTACCTGCCTCAAATTCTCAGGCACAAGAAATGTCATATTTATGACTCCATAAAATAGTAACTTTCTTCTAGTCCAGAAACATACCAGGAACTAGTCTTCTGTCTTTTCTTTTTCTACTGCAGAAATCCAAAGCAGCCCTTTGAGCCATTTTTCTGACATTTGAGCAATTTGACAACTGATCAGATGAACTAAAAACAATAAAAATATAAGGCAACCTGTCTGTCGTAACTGTGGGTAGAAGAGCATTGAACCTGGAGGAAGTCAGTCTTCCCTTTCCTGCCCTCTCTGCTGGGAGGACGGGGGGTTAGGGAGCAGTACGTGATTCAGGGTGTTTGTGGACATCTCCATTCCTTCCCAACATCCCCTATCTTACCTGTATTGGCTGCTAAACAAAAGACTGTGGACCCCATGGCTTGTAAAAAACAAAAATTGATCACAGTTCTGGAGACTGGAAGTCCAAGATCAAGCATGCAGATTCAGTGGCTGGTGAGGACCCACTTTCTGAGTTATAGACAGCACCTTCTCGCTGTGTCCTCACATGGCAAAAGGGACGAGGGTGCCCTCTGGGGTCCCTTTCATAATGGTAGGAATTCCGCTCATAAGGCTCCACCCTCATGGCCTCATTACCTTCCAAAGCCCTGCTTCCAAATACCTACACAGTTGAAGACTAGGTTTCAGACATGAATTTGGGGCGGGGCGGGGGGGGAACATATACATTCAGTCTACACACTGCTAGATAATCCATCCTCCCAACTACCGCAAATGCTCCAGGATAAGGATCTGGAAATATTGCCAGAGCAAGTAGTAGGAAGCCATGGAGATATCCTCTGCATTCAGCAGTATTTCATTTCCCTCCAGAGTGGGAAAAAAGTTGGTCTTACATGCTTTCTCAAAGATGAAACACTTTTCCAAAAATAGAGGCAGTGGAGATTCGAGGGAAAATGCAGAATGCTCATCATTTTTTAGAAACATTAGGAACAGCAACTTCACTTTTGTGGGGCCTAGGATCCAATGGTATAATTGGCAAGAGGAGTTTGGTGAAGTGGTGAGGGCTTTTTACTGATTGGAGTGGATTTAAGAAAGGATAGGTGGAGAGGAGTTGAGATGTGATCGGTGAGGACTCTTGGAAGACGAGGAGATGGTTGCCAGAGAAACAGAGACATGTAGCCAAATCAGGCAGAGAAAGTGAAGGTCAGGCAGGTATTTCCAAATGGGGTAAATGAAAGAATGTGGATGTGATGTTAGGTGTGCCTGGTGGATATAAACCACAAAAGATGTAGATGTTGGGAACAATGTTCTTGAGTAGGTGTGAGAAGGATGGGGTTTCTTACGTAAGATCCTCTATGGCTGCTTCTCTTTTCCTGTATCTATTGCCTATTTTTGTATGAGGCTGTGGCTGGGAATAGGTCTCTGTGAGTGGGTGTGCATTTATAACATACACACCAGATGATGAATTAGACTTTAGTGTAAGTTATTCAAATTCCAATTTTTCTAAAAATAATAAGTGGTACTAATACATATCAAAGTTCTCTGCTAAATTTGTTCACCAATATAGGTTAAATTTATTAAATTGATCTACTTTAAGGAATTGGCTCATGCAGCGTGGGAGCTGGCAAGTCTGGAATCTGTAAGACAGGCTGGCTGGCTGGCTGGCTGGCAACTCGGGAGGGAGGAAATGCAGACTAGAGGCCGAATGCTTTCTTCTGCTTTGGGGGCCCTCAGGTTTTGCATGTCCCTCAGTAAAATTGTACTTGTCCCACACCTTATATTTTAACTTGCAATGCTCCAATATTAAACTGAAAATCTGATGAGCATCAATATACTTTTCTCTGCTTATACATTGTAACAGTGAAACAGACAGCAACCTCAGTGTATTCATATAGGTAACACAAGGTCCCCGGTCAGGCTAGTGGTATTTAGAGAGATCTTTGCAGTATCTCGTTCACTATCCAAAATCTTTGAAAGCCCAGTTATTGGGAAACTCCATCAAAAATTCCTATCAGCCGGGCACAGGTTCACACTTGTAATCCTAGCACTTTGGGAGGCCAAGGCAGGAGGATCATTGGAGCTCGGGAGTTTGAGACCAGCTTGGGCAACACAGTGAGACCTAATCTATACAAAATTAAAGAAATAATAATTAGCCAGGTGTGGTAGCATGTGCTACTCAAGAGGCTGACGTGGGAGGATTGCTTGAGCCCAGGAGATTAAGGCAGCAGTGAGCTATCATCACCAAACTGCACTCCAGCCTGGGTAACAAAGCAAGACTCTGTCTCAGAAAAATCTACTATTTGATAGCACAACAGAGTGACTATAGTCAAAAATAATTTGTTGTATATTTTAAAATAACTAAAGAGTGGATTTGGAATGCTCTTAACACAGAGAAGGGGGAAATACTTGAGGTGGCGAATGCCCCAATTACCCTGATTTGATTATTACACATTGTATGCCTGTAGGAAAACACTGCATGTGCCCCGTACATATATACATCTATTATGTGTCCATGATAATTAAAATTAAAGTCAAGTGAAAGACATCATTGTCTGTATTTGAAGAGGAACACTTGAGGATTCAAAATCGAGAGCCTTCTCTTCTAATTTAAAGGTACCATATTCTGATGCATTCGCGTTCGCCTGTAATATGCTCTTCTTTTTTCCCAGTTTCGAACGGCAATGTGCATCATGTTCATACAAGCAGCAAAAAGATGCTGGAATATATGGCCTAGGTTTCACCACAGCATTAACGCAATGATAGGAGATGCCCCACAGAAGCCCCAGGCAGGCTGCAGCCTTGAAGGCCTCTTTTTCTTCATGGGTTGTGAATTTGAAAGCGCAGAAGCTGCCTCTGCCAACAGACTAGCCCCATGGAGGGTCTCCTGGGGCTAAAGGCCATATGTGCTCAATCTAATAAAGTTATAATTTATGCCTGCCCTGTGAAACCCAGAGAAGAGACAGCACCGGCATTCTGCCAGGGATTCGAGGCGATGCGGACAGCTGTTGTAAAATTCTGAGCTCTATCTTCCCCTCAATTATCTGAGAAATTTAGGAGAAAAACAATCAAGTTTTGGAAGGTTGCAAGGATTCGGGGGACTAGGCAAGGCTGGAGAGTCAGCACATACACAGTATTTATTTATTTATTTAGAGACAGGGTCTCCTTCTGTCACCCAGGCTGGAGTGCAGTGGTGCAATTATAGCTCATTTCAGTCTCCAACTCCGGGGCTCAGTCATACTCCAGCCTCAGCCTCTCAAGTCACTGGGACTACAGGCAGGCACCAGCATGCCTGGCTTTTTTTTTTTTTTTTTTTTTTTTTTTTTTTTTTTTTTTAAGAGATGAGGTCTCATTATGTTGCCCAGGCTGGTCTCAAAGTCCTGGGCTCAAGTAATCCTCCTTCCTTGACACCCCAAAAGTGCTGGGATTACAGGGATGACCCACCACGGCAACATCATACATTGATGCTTTGTAGCTAAATGGCTCCATGGTATCATCCCTTGGGCCCTGGCAATTTCCCTCTCTCTCTCTTTCAATATTTCTCAAATGGTCAATTGGGAGTTAAACAAATTGCAAATATCTGGATCTTGCCCAGAATCTAGCACTTCCAGGGTCCATGGGGGGTAATTTGTACTCTTCCACTCCCCATTCTTTTGAAATATCTGGCTTTTTAACTTTCAGTTTGACATTCACATGTTTCTACGACAGTAAGGCTCCAGCATTGAAGGATGTTACCATAACTAGTATCTCTGAATTTCTGTCTGCAGCTGATCACCATAGTTATTAGTTAGTCTCTGGGTGCGGTTTTTTTTAACCATGAAAATTCAGGACCAGAATATAGCTTGTAGATATCTGTTCTTGAAATTGTTGAGTGTTTATTAAGGTAAATCAGATACTTAAAATATAAAATATTCTATTTTTTTAAACTTGCAATGATATATCTGACTTCACAGTATCGAAAGTATTCCCTATTATTACCATTTTAGCATGTTTCTAAAATCCTTACCATCTGGTAACACCTCAGGATTTAAGCCAAAAATATCTGGATTGTGGAACAGCAACCCACTTAGTACCATGAGAGAGCCCTTTTTTTTTTTTTTTTTTTTTTTTTTTTGAGACGGAGTCTCGCTCTGTCCCCCAGGCTGGAGCGCAGTGGCGCGATCTCGGCTCACTGCAAGCTCTGCCTCCTGGGTTCGCGCCATTCTCCTGCCTCAGCCTCCCGAGTAGCTGGGACTACAGAGACAGCCCTTTATTTCTTCATCAGTAAGTGATATAGAAATAGTTCACTGGCTTTAGCTGCAGTAGCTGATGTGTCAGGTAAGGAAATAAACATATCCATCACCAATGAGAATTCCAAACCCCGCTCTTTTACAGACAGATATCAAAAGCTTTTGTTTTATCTAAAATATATCTGACCATAAAAAGAAATATATTCGTTAGAAAGTAAAGTTTCTTTTTTTGCTGAACCAGTATAAAAGAATGATAATTTCCACTCTCACAGGGAAGAAAAAAAAATTCAGGGTCAGGTTTAACAGGGTCAGGTTTAACATCTCAAAAGAAACAAGGACCTCAGTAATGAGTCCATGGAAATGATAACCAATTCCCAATGCTGGAACCAAAGGACGTTATGGAATAATAATGTAACATAACACAAAGTGGCAAAATAATGACAGAAAAATAATCAGAACACTAAAACAATTTAAGAAGTATTTTTTTTTTTCAGAAATGCATTGTGTGACATTACCTTGGGAAAATGATAGGAAACTCTCATTCTCCATGAAATCCAGTATTAAAAATTTTAAAGTACTTCAATATTTGTTAGATTAAAGGAAAAAAGGAGAAACAACCGTACTAAAAAAAAAAAAAAAAAAAAAAGGACAAAATCCTGTATAAGACCACACCAACACACCACACAGATCAAAGAGATTCAAGAAACACTGCTTGTGTAGTTTATTTGTTTGGAAAGCAATGCAAGATATTCTTAAATAGTCAGCACCATAAAAAGCATTCAGGAAAAATGCAAGTAACTAATTACAACCATGTGTCTTCTAAATATTCCACCTGAGTTGTACTGTCAATATGCACCCTTTCCTGATATCAGGAATATGAATAAAAAGTCCTGCAACACTGGAAATCAAACTGTAGAAAACAATATGACTAATGAAATTAAATACATATATATTATATATATTTATTCTGTAATATATAATATGAAATATATATTATATATTTATATAATATGTGTATATTATATATCTATATATGTGTGTATATACACACATATTATATATAAATATATAATTTTGACTCCCAAGAGAAAAATACATATATATTTATATTTATATCTATATTTGCCTGAGAGTCAAAAGTTTTAAGATCATAGCACTAAAGTTAAAGAGGCATAAGCTGGTTTGTATGCCACCAATTATATTCTAAGACATACACACATTGATAACATCATAAAATAAGGAATAGTTTAGTTGTGAAGTTCGGGAAGAAAATTTATATAATTATACACTGGGTAGAAATGGAAAGGTTGAGAAAAATTGGTATTGCTGGCTGAAACTGTGGCTGCCTACGTTTGCAATCCAAGAACCACCCAAAGTATCTTTCTCATTGTGTTTCCATTGCTTGAAATGTGTAGAATTACAGGAATTGAGCAGATCGCTTTGGGGACAATCATCTATGCCCCAGTTTAAAATCTCTTGTCAGGCGCCGGGCGCGGTGGCTCACGCCTGTAATCCCAGCACTTTTGGGAGGCCGAGACGGGCGGATCACGAGGTCAGGAGATCGAGACCACCCTGGCTAACACGGTGAAACCCCGTCTCTACTAAAAAAAATACAAACAAACTAGCCGCGCGAGGTGGCGGGCACTTGTAGTCCCAGCTACTGGGGAGGCTGGGGCAGGAGAATGGCGTGAACCCGGGAGGCCGAGCTTGCAGTGAGCCGAGATCGCGCCACTGCACTCCAGCCTGGGCGACAGAGCGAGACTCCATCTCAAAAAAAAAAAAAAAAAAAAAAATCTCTTGTCAGGGTGCATAGCATCTCTGAACACCAGCACATGCATCACCAACCAGAAGCCAGGGAGGCAGGAGGAGGGAAAACATTTGAAAACTGACAGAAAGCTAAGAAACCCTCCACTGGGCATTTGTTTTAGGTTAGTTACTACATAATGTAAACATGACAAAAGGTATCCTGATCTGTTACATAATGTAAACATGACAAAAGGTATCCTGATCTGTTGTCCTCCTGTTTCTTCGATATATGAGAGACAAAAGAATAGAAAGCCACACTGAAAGAAAAGAACTGCCAGTTTTACAATCTAATTATTGGCATTTTTTATTGGTGTTGTGTGTTAAGAAGTTGGGAATATTCTGTGTGGTGTCTGTGTGTGTGTGTGTGTGTGTGTGTGTGTGTGTGTGTGTGTGTGTAAAGGGAGAGAGAAGTAAACTGAGAGAGAGAGAGAGAGAGAGAGTCAGACAGAGACAAAGAAGAAATGTCTCAATTGTAGTGGACACTCCAAAATGTATCTCCAGAAACTTTTTCTCATACATCCACTAACATCCTTGGGGATCCCTGGTTTTTAACAAATGACAGTTACTGATAGATATTTAATACCCTCCAGAATAACCTGCATTATGTGTAAATAAATACACTATTCATATGTACCTTTTTTTCCCTTTATTTGGAATGGATCCTCCTTTCCCCGACTGCTTTATTTGGGACAGTTCAATCCTCCCATATCAACTTTAGCATCTGAGTTCCAGAAAAAACGGGGAGAGGAGACCCCAGATTCCAGATTTAAGAGGTTTTCACATAAGCACGAATCAGTACCTCTCACAACAAACAAATATGACATAAAGATATGCCTTTGCATCACAGTGGATATTTCTTCTTGCTAACACACACAGTTGTCATTATATGAAATATTTATTCAAATATCCTTAACTCCACATCTTTCGGTATCTCCATGTGTACATCAGAGCAGCCATTGGTCATCCTCTGCCTGATCTCTAGATACTGTTAGTTGACCAGGGAAAGTTACTGGTGAAGTAAAATTGCAGGACTTGTAAAGATTGCAACATTTCATGCATTTACCAAGACAGCTGGTATGTATTGCCTGGTGAATCTGAGAAATCAACGTGTAAGGAACTCACCAATGATGCAGACCCCTAAAAACCACACCAAGAGCAGCAGCGATTAAGCAGTCCTGAATCACTCTTTGTTGCCCACGTATTTTTATGTAGTTTCATGCATAACTTTTACTCAGTACAAAATAAACTTAGTTCCATCATTAGAGTTTAACTTTTGCAAAAGCATTAAAAATTTTTCCCTATTGTGTAGGAAAGTGAAGCATGTCTGTTTTATTTTATTTTATTTTTCTAAAGGCTTCCTTTTAAATTGGCCTTTTCTTGGTCTTTATCACCTTGCGGTATTGAGAAAATTTTTATGCATTTAATATAAAAACATTTGTCATCTTCTCCCAGAAGAACAGGCTTCTATTTAACCAATCTTGTGTAGGACATCTGATGGACATGCGGAATAGAGTTAAATAATAGCTGGTGAGAAATTCACAGATATTCAGGGTTTGTTGATGGGGGAAGGCAGAGAGCAGTGAGAACAAAAGTTGAACATTTCCACAAAAAAAGCATACATGAATTTGACAAGGGTAATAATTCTGAAACGCACAGAGATGTCTGGATTAAAAAAGAATATTTCATTAAATTTATCAGAGTAAGTTTAAATAGGTACTATCTGTCATGCATCTTTTTGTAAAAAAAAAAAAAAAAACAAAATCTGTCATAAGTGGAGATTGAGGAAGAAAATCCAGATTTTTTTACTATAAATTTAAGAATAGCAAGTCCATCTCCTTAATACTACATACTCACAATTTCCTGCTTGACACTCGTTAAGGGGTTTAGAAAGTGTTTCTGCTTGATGTCTGAAGAGGTATGCTAGGCCTATGGGCTATGTGGCTTTTGCAGACCACCTGAAATGCCTGACATATTACTAAAATAAGCTGAAAATGGTTTTCCAAAGTAATTAAGCTTCTGAAGTTGGTAATGGAATATAAGTACTTGTACCATGTGGGCTCCCATTCAAAATTGCCATCTTATCCCTTCCCTAAAGCATTTCTGCATATCATTCTCTTCTTCTTGCTGGGTCATGGTTTATTTAAGATTAGCCTACAGCAAACACATGCAGCATTTCCCTATGCAGAAACCAGGTTGCAGATAGCAGAGAGATACGGGCTATTGCAGTTTTAATATTACCCGGCTGAGTTTCATTAGGTTCAGCCCGTGGGGACGCCCTAGGTCAAACTGTAAAGTCAATGTTGCAAGCTACCTGAGCTAATCTGTTCATGCACAATTTTTAGGTTCATTTTGGTAGGTAACAGTAATCGCAGAAAAAGAGGGCGATGAGAGATAGTTTGTTATTCCTCCCCTCATCCTGTGTGTCTGAGGCCCAAATGTGTTACACATATAGGCAGTCATTCATCCGACTTCCATAGCAGACACAAAACAGTTCATATGTCTTGTTCCATAAACTTGTGAGAGGTACAACTTCTATAGTGTAGCTCTTCTGCCTCTCAAGTCTCTAATGACAAAACAAGTGGTGTTCTTTTATCTTTTTCAGTCAGCATCAGGTAATGAGAAATTTTCCTTAGTCCACTGGCTGAGCTTAGGACTAAAGAGACTTCAAGTTACGGGCATTGCAGCAGGTCAAAGGCATAGGCATTTCTGGAGTTTTACACCTTCATCACGCCACTGTAAGACTTTCTCTAAACAATTTTAGCGAATTTGTATGTTTTGAATATTTTAATGTTATGGGCCAATGAGAGGTCATGCTAACATTCATCATGATGTAACTAGTAATTCCTTTCATGAATGTAGTGCATTTCTGGCATGCTAATGACAAAAGGTTGTGTTGATTGACATGTGAACAGCTGAAGAACTAAGATGTGGATTTTCTGATGTAGGGCTAGCGAACCACTCCAGGAATGTGGGCATAAGGTTAAAACAATTTTATCCTCCTCAAACTGAAGCGCAGGTACATAATATCATATTATCTATTCTATTTTCCTACCTCAATTTCCCTGTCAGTCAGATACATATCCTGCATTTGACATCACAGGATGGATGGGGTGGGCAAACCTGTCAGTTCTTGCTTTAAAATTTAATTATTGAAATATTATTCAAATACTCAAAACCCTCATGAAATGTTTTTTTGTTGATTTCTTCTTGATGATGTTGTTTGTTTTGGTTATGATTTAGATTTCTACTCCAGGGCCCTGGCAACCCTGCATGAGTAAGATGCATTTGCATTTTATCAATAACGAAAAGAATTACCCCTGGAAACCTGAGTTAATTGGCACTGTATGTCTAATTTATTACACTGACATTATAATGTGTCTTTGAATTTGTGACCAGATTGCATCACAATCAGCATCTGATTACTTATAGAATTATCACAAAGCTGCAGAAGGATAGAAAGAGGGTTTTGCACTGCAATGTTGTCGATAAGTGTTCCAAATAACACTGAGGTAGTTTAATCAGTTATGGTATATCAATTAAGTTCAATCAATATTACACAATTGCTTGAAAATTAACTTCAGTCAACTTCCATATTAAAAATAGTAAATAAAGCAAGTTGCAGAGTAGTATAATTAATGTGATGCCAATTTTGCAAAAAAAAAAAAAAAAAAACACCAAAAAGAAATATGTGCAAATGAATAAATGTGTGTGTGTGGGTGGTATAGTTGTAGAATTGCTGTTTGTAATTCAAGAAAGAGCTGGAGAAAATACACAGAAAACACTGATGGGGAAATTTCACTATATTATGCATTCCCTTATTTTTAAAACGTTAAAGAGTAAATATATTTTAAAGCAACATTTCAAAGAACTTACTTAAATACTTTCACAAAGGAATTTAGGTGTAATGAGCTGCATGAAAGCAAAAAAGTGCCCTATTTTGACTGAAAATAAATAATTTATCTTTATTAGGCTGTTGTCTCTTACACATCATAAGAAAATATATAAATTGTGTGTGACGAGCTTAATTTACTAGGTTTTCTATTTAGTACTTTAATGGGTAGCCTTCTAAAGACATTGTTCCTTAACCTGAAGGAAAACTCTAAGTAAAATAGCAGGACATGAGAGGAAGAAGTTTTAGGAAGGCAAGTGGATAATAATGTATTTTTTCAGATATAAAGTAGTTTCTTATTCTTCTTAAACAGTTTGCCATATGATCCAATAATTAGTTCACTTTTAAGGCAAGGTTCTAGTAAGTTTATGAATGTTATACTTCACTGCCGTATTTTCCATAACTTACAGTATCTTTTACAAAATTATTTATTCTAAAAATGCTTAAAATATTCACATTAATAATAAATTTCAGACCTCAGAGGGATAATTTTTTATCTTTAAACAAAAATACAGTAATTCTGTAGAATGTTCATTGTGGAAATGAGTTAAAATTGTGAATAATGTTTTTGGTAATGAGAGACTGGCTTTCAGAATCTAACAGATATTTTGGTAGACTTGTAATAAAGGCAGTGAAAAGATTTTGAAGCTCTCAGAAGAAATCTATTATCACTCCATTAACACTCTTTGACTCCTTACAGTTCTTATTTAAGTAAATTACAATAATTCCTTCAGAATTTCAACTTTGTTTTCAACAGGTATATAGATTTGCCTCCATCGACATGCTAAGTTCTCAAATTTGAAATTCGCATATACACAGAAAACCTTGCACAGGTTGGATGGGTATCAAAAGCTATATTTTAACACCATATCCCTTTAAGATCTAAAAATGAGAATGTTAACTTGTTTTATATTAGGTTCCATGACATTTTCTGGAATATTCAATTCCATAAAAGTCAGCGCAGCCATTTACATAAGACACAGGAGTTTAAAAAGAAAAAGCTAATTCTGATTTACTAAAATGTCAATGTCAATTTGAAATCCTATTAAGGTTGGAAAAGCAGTTCTTTGCCATGGATACTAAAAAATGTGAGTCATTTCAAACTTTAAACATATTTTTACATTTTTGCGAACCCCTGAGGTATCCTGAAGAGGATTTATCACCTGAAACTCATACAACATTAAAAAATATATGATTTTGAACTGCTCAAACCGAGTTTTCAAGGATGTTCTTATTTCTACTGCATGTAGGAGCACATCTCTCTACGATATGTGATAAGGCAAACAAAGAGAAATTGAACACATTCGGTCTCATTTTTCTTCATGACATCTTATACCTGCTTTTTCCTGTTTTGAATGAGGTGGTTCTGTCTCCATGTTAGTGTAAATGTGAATCATTAAGCTCATTTTGTGTTGAGTTCTAAGAGAAGGCAGTTACACACAGTAAGATGGGAAGAGACAGTACTTACTCATATCAGCTAGTGAAAAGATACAAACTATTTGACATTAAGTATGTATGTATGTTTCCATAAAAAGAGCTATGGAGTCAAACAGATTCTAATAACGCCTAAACCTGCAGCCTCAAAACATAGTCTGCTCAAAGAACATGCATACTGCATATGCATCATTGGGCAGAGCATCCTATAAGGCAGGTAGAGCTGAGGTCATTTTAGTCACTTTAAGACTCAAGACAAGTTCCGAGATACTTGGCAGCTTTCCAAGGTCTTATAAAGTCAGAGAGGAGACACACTTTTGTAAAAATGTCATGGAAGAATTAACTATCACTATGTACATTTGTTTTCTAGATGAATAATAACAAAGATAAAGTAAAAGATGTACACCAAAAATGTACTTGCTATATTTTAATCAAAACAGTAGAAGAGTTTATTGATTTCTGTAGTTTTCCAGTACTATCTCCTTTTATGGGCTGAATGTTGGCATTCTCCCAAAATTCAATCTTGAAATCCTAAACTCCCTTCCCCAGGAGATGGTATTAGGAGGTGGCATCTTTGCGAGGTCGTTAGATCATGAGGATGGAGTACTCGTGGATGAGATTAGTGTCCTTCAAGAAAAGATCTCAAAGAGCTCCCTCACCCTTTTTCCATGTGAGGACACAGGGAGAAGTCACTGTCTGTGGACCAGGAAGTGGGCTGTCAACAGAGACTGAATCTTCTGCTGCCTTGATCTTGGGCTTCCAGTCTCCAGAACTATGAGAAATAAATGTCTGTTGTTTATTACCCCCCACCCCCAGACTATGGTATTCTGTTATAGCAGCCTGAATGGACTAAGACAGAAATTGGTACTGAGAGTGTAATGTTGAGATGATAAATACCTAAAAATGCAGAAGTAGTTCTGGAACTGAGTAATAAGTAGAAGCCAGAAAAGTTTTGAAGTGTATGCTAGACAGAGCCTATGTTGCTATGAATAGACCTTTGAAGGTGATTCTAGCGAGGGCTCAGAAAAAAAAAAGAGAAGAGCTGTACAGAAAGCCTCAATCGTCTTAGGGAAAATCTATGCAATTTTGAACAGAATGACACTAGAAATATGGACAGGAAGCGCCATTTTTATGAGCTGTCAGAGGCAAATGAGAAATAGGCCAGTGCACAATGAAAGAAAGGTGATCTTTGCTACAAAGTGGCAAAGAACTTGGCTGAACCGTGTTCATGTTTTAGTAATTTGTGGAAGGCAGATCGTGTGAGTGATAAAAGTGAATATTTAGCTGAAGTTATTTCTAAGAAAAGTGGTGAAGGAATGGCTTGGTTCCTCCTGACTGCTTACAGTAAAATTTGAGAAGAAAAAGATGTATTAGCAGCCTGCACAGACTAAAACACCTCCTTCCCTCTAAGTAACATCTTCAAAACAACAAGGTAGGAGAATTGCATCTTAAGGCTAACACAACTAACTGCTCTTAATACTCAAATCCTGGGATTACTAGAAAGGTTCAGAGGAATCACATTACATTCCCCAATGACTGGTCCTTGGAAAAGTTTAAAAGCCACTTGCATGTGGATTATCAATTCTGCTCACTAAACAAACAGAAAGGAGATCAGAACACTCAACTTTGCAGAGATTTTCTCTTCACTAATTTTTGACTATTGAAGTCTAAGTCTAATTTGTAAAGTTTTGCTCCAATGCAAGAGTTTCCATGAAACATTCTCAAATTATCGTTTCTCTCCTCCTACAAAAAAACCCAAGCATTCACTCTTTCCGGCTTCAGAATATATTTACTTTTATTACTCTTAGTACATTATTGTATGTTCATTATAATATGGTCTACTTCTTGGTGCCCCTATATGGGAAAACAATGCAAAGTGTATGAAAGTGAAGAGAAAGGACGTAAAATTCAAAGACGACTTCAGGCAGTTCAGTATATTTAAGTTAGGTCTTGAGGAAGGTGTAAAGACTGGAGCCAGTCAGGGGTGGGTTATAAATGTTCAGGGAAGACTATCAACAGGATGAAACAGTGCACTCACTCCTGAATAATTTGCTGGGCATGCAAAAATAAATGAGAAGAATTCTCCTCCTAAGATAAATTCTCCATTTAGATAGCTAGTAGTACATTTGACTGATGAAAGTATCTGACATAGATAATTAAAATGCAACGCAAGGAGACAAAAACAATAGTAAATATACCATGTGAATACAGTGGTATTTTATTCTATTCATAAGTATTCTAAAAAAAAGATGACAACTAAACTAAGAACTAGCCAACACAGATAGAATGATAGGGAAAAAATGCAAGTAGAGTTAAATTTGAAAATTAATGCCCTTAAAGCATAATGCAATCCTGTCATTGCTTTTTATTTTATTTTACTCATTTGTTTTTTGAAACATGGTCTCACTCTGTCACCTAGGCTGAACTACAGTGGTATGATCATAGCTCAGTGTATCTTTGAACTCCTGGACTCAAGCAATCCTCCCAACTTAGCCTCTCGAGCAGCTGTGACTATAGGCACATGCCACCATGCCTGGCTAATTTTTTCACTTTTTGTAGAGACAGGGTGGGGACGGAGGGCTTGCTATGTCATCCAAGCTAGTCTTGAACTCCTGGCCTCAAATGATCCTCCTGCCTTGGCCTCCAAAAATACTGGGATTACAGGCATATGCTACCACCTGGCCCATGCTTTTTATCTTAGATGCGTATCTTTTCTAGTGAGATATAAGAGGTAACTCCTATAGCTTTACTAATGCTATGCAACTTCAAAAAGAAGGGAACTTCTTTTAGATAAGGTTTTCATCGTAATAGTTAAAATGTATAAAATAGGAGCATTCCCTCCTTATCTGTATGAAATCATCTAATATACATAGAACATGGAACAGGCGTAAAGAAAGGATACATAGCTGTCTTAGGTGGATCATCAGGTAATGAATATACATGCTAAGTTTAAAGAAAGGCTGGGCATTCAGAGAACACCCTATTAAATTGAATGGCTTATCAAAAGCAGAAAGAGCGCCAAAACCTGTCATACACACACAATGAGCATCTAGAGTAGTTTGACACACCTGGTGATTAACAGTCATCATCAGGCCAGCACATGCAAGCATCAAACATTTCTTCTGCACATCCACCTGGTCTTATTTGGAGTTACTCTAAAGGCCCCACATGAGACAAGAAGTTGTGTGCAGGTAAATTACTTGGAAGATGGGATAGTCAATAAATGGACTATGCACAAGTTTGTAACGAATGTGGCCAAGCTGGGCTCCATTCTTCTTGAAAACCTTGGAGGCACTCTATAGAATGTGCACATCTGGTTGAACCACACCTCAACCCTGCAGGTGTTATTCCCATTGTGTGCTTGAGTTATGCCTGCACATGGCATGGTCCTCAGTAGCTTCAGAGAAAGCACTTCTAAGAGAGACTGTCAAGACACATTTATTCCAAGAGGAATGCTGATGAGATGATGGTGGAATGCAGTGTTTGGAACTGTCCGCTGTACAGGTTCTGAAACCAGAGAACCCAGGAGATAAGGGCAGACCACCATTCTTACCAGCCACACTCCTTATGGGATACGCATATTCTCATTGGATAAGAGACAAAATAGAAGCTGGAACTAGCTAAGCCACTGACACAAGGTGACACTTTTATTAAAGGAGAAAATCTCATTTCAAAGTAAATGTTCTACAACTTCGTATAACACTGGCCTCACTGGGCAATGTATATATAAGTGGTTGGATATACTCAACTTGAATGAGAGGAAAGTTTCTGTATGTGTTGCCCAAACGCCATAAAAAATCCAAGAGGCAGATCTTGGTAACTCTATCACTAGACTGCAGCTTTAACATCATTTTCATTTAGTACAAAGTGAATGCCTCATTGACATTCCACCTTCAGGGAAACATGTCACAGTATAAAGAGAAACAAGTCACACATCGGGGTCCCTGCAAATGATACTGATCATTGATCAACTTCTGCATAGAAACAGATAAGATATGGCTTTGAAATTTTCTTTACAGTTGTTAAAAACCATAGCATGTGTTCATCGGAACTCCTGAAAAGATAGAACATGACATATACTTTATTTATGCTTCATTGCAGTGAGAGCAATATTAAAGATAATATCCTGTCACAAAATAGTACAGGCAGTTTGGCAAAGTACAGACTTTGAGTATGAATAAGATGTTGAATCCTGTATACACTTAGCTTAAATATTAATAAACAGTAAATTAATCACTTTGATTTCCTACTCATACTGCTTAACTTTTCAAGTTGCACTTTGCTGTTTTTTTACAAAGCTCTTCTGTTCCTGTGTCTCACAGGACATGAAAATTCAGAGTGTGATTTGTATTACATAATCTGTAAATATTATGCTAAGTGCATATGTAGAAAAGCCAATGACTACTGTATACTGAACAATGAATGAATAGTGGTGTTTCACCTTGTACCACTTTGGCCTGTTATTATTAATAAGTATACTTAAAACTGAATAAATACAGACAAATGTTATATGCTTTGATATCATATTTAAATATACTCCCCAAAGCTGCTTTTCTGTGTTTAATCTTGCGGGAGATACAAGCATTGCAGCTATACATAAAATGTTTACTGTAGTTTCATTGACTTGAGTAGAAGACAGGTCATTTTGTAAAATGCCAAGGCTTTACTGCATTTCCAGAATGCAAATGAAAGTCATTTGGGAAATTGGCTCTAACACAAACTGGTTGTCAGGAAAGATTGTTGTGAAACTTGATTACTTAAAACTTGGAAGAGAAAATACAGCTTAGTAACCAAACCTACACCAGATAGTAGATGACAACTGTGTAGGATCATTTTCATTTCTAATATTTCCATAAAATTCAGCATCAATGTACATTTTTCACCATTACCCTAAATACAGTAGGCGGAGTGGCAGCAAATGCAATAAAGATCCTTATCAGGCTGGGGATAAATTTGGTCTGTTGTCTGAGAAAAAGTTAGCAAAGCCTGCAGTTGACAGAATGAGGCCATTTTATCATGGGGGGGAGGAGATTAGATTCTACTGATGTAGGCGTTAGATTCATTGTAGGTCTCACACTTACTCCTTCCTTTTGCCTCTATCCATGACAAAATACTAATGTTCACAGCAAAATTTACTGAGGACTTATTTTTAAATATTTCAAAAATGATGGTCAGTGCAACTCTCTTTAAATTTTTATTGCAGTTTATTTTTATGTTATTTTATTGGAATCAACCACCTAGGAACTAGAACAAGCTTTGGATAGAAGCCCTAGGTTGGGGCAAGATAGGAGAAAGCTATCTCTTTTCTCTCTGTCTTGGCCCTGCCTGATTTTTCCTGCTGGTTCCGTAGCAGCACATGAGAGACCTCTTATAAAATCCTGAGACCACAAAGCTAAGGAAGGTGGAAGGAGTTTAGTAAGAAGCTGAGTCATTCCACTACCTTTCTGCTTCTGTGCATGAACCTTTGCTGTAACATTGTCCTGCTCTGGGAAGAAGGAAACTGGAAGCTGGGAAAATGCTTCTAGTCAAAGGCTACTTTTCAAAATTTGCATCAGCAGTGCCATGCTGGGATAATGTGCATGAGAGAGAAGTATGGATACAGACTGGCTCTTTCCTTTAAGCCTCAAGAATATGCACCAAGAAAAGCACATGAAGGACATACAGGAAAGGTTACTCCCTGTAAGATTTACAATGCTGGTCCTGTGATACCAAGCCCCCACATCCTTCCTGCTCATCCTGCAGGTAGTGTGCAGTCCCTCCCCCATCACTATAAACCTTCCTCTCTTTATCAGTTGAGCTCCTCGGGGTCCTCAAATTTACAGTCTTGAAATCTGATTTCTAACCTGGGTGGGTGTCAAGGAGCATTTCATCCCAGGCTTACCTGCAGATTGCAGAAACCCATTTATGGATTTTCCTCCACATCAGACTATGTGCTGACTCCTTGAGAGCAGAAGCCACAAGCTAAGCGGCTGATCAATACTTTTATTTTTTTCAGTGAAGTAACAAATAATTCATACTGAAAGGAAACTGGAGAAATCCGTAAATGCAATATTTTTATTACGATTCTCAGCTCCCTTTTCAACGGTTCATTCTTCTCTAAAAGGAACATGAATGAGAACTGACACTCTTAATGGGTGGTGGGGAAGAAAATGAGCAGAGTGGAAAATGGACCCTTCTTCCCACTTCCTCCATTAAAGGGCACGCTGTGGATGTGGCTTTGTGTATTTTCAATTTGCCTGTGTGTTCTGGTACTTTTATCATTTTGTTGCTACCAATTGGATCTAGTACAGCTGTCTTTGATTGTAAGTACCTCTCTTTCTCTCTTTCTCTCTCTCGCTCTCTCTCTCTCCGTGTGTGTGTGTGTGTGTGTGTGTGTGTATGTGTGTGTGTGTGTTGGGGTGCTATTTACTAATAATGTATCGATGTGTTTGAAAACAAAATCAACTCATGAATGAATTAATGTGTGTGAGGAATCACAGTAGTCCCTTAAGAGTTTATAAGATCTTAGTAGCAATCATCCACGAATGAACAGTTAGTTATTTTAAACAAATGTGCATTTTTAATGACAGTTTTTCCGGACCATTCACAGTCTAGCGCTTGAGTCTTGACTTAACAGAATTGCCCCAATGGAGCTGTTGCAGGGAGGACTTTCACCAGTTCAACACTCCAGACTTGCTCAATCAAGCTCCTGTGGATTGCTGTGTTCAATGTCTCCCCCACCTCTTTCTTCCATAATTAGCTTGGTCCTTGTGGTCAGTTCAACATTGACATGTAGTGATTTCACATGATTACAAAGATTCAGAAAAAAAAAGTAACTATTTTCAATTCCTTTCCAGATAACAATGATTAAAGTCAGGAAAAAGCTTAGTCTTCTACCAGTCTCAATAGGAATTTATTCTCTGCAGGACTCGAAGCATTTTCCACCAGACCCAGTGACATGTTCTTTCCTAGCTTTCTGAAAGGCCTTTTACCTAGAATTCCTCATTTAGCATCTTTATAGGCTGCCATTACCAATCTGAATTTTTCCTCTGAAGCAATTTATAAAATCATATCTCCTCTCTGAAATATTTTTTCTTCTCTGTATCTAAACTGTTGGAATGAGGAGATACTTTCATCCCTATCTTAAGAAATTCGTTCTTCTTACTCTCCAACTTTAGGTAACATGAATGACAGATATATCTAATAATATGGGTGTCTCTTACCTACCCATGTGCTTTTATTGTCAATGGTAAGCTCCTAGAAGGCAGGGCCATACCTTAACTCAGTTAAATTCAACCTGATACAGTGTTGTACCAATCAATTGATACTATATTGACCAACTGATACTGTATTGTATAATTCAATGTAGTTGCCAATAATTAGACTAATGATGACAGGGAGTTGGAATATTAAAGGCCTGGACTTTAAAAATCTCAGAATGGCAGGGAATCACAGACTTAATTCAATCCAACTTGTCTTATAATATGGAAATCATCTCTGCATGTCTTGACTATTCTCTGTACAGATACTGTTTAAACTCCTTCAGTAACAGAGAATCTGCTGTTCCCTGAGGAATCTCACCCAATAGCCACAGAGCTCAATTATTAGGAATAATATGACTAGAAATAATAACTAGATATAGCTAATAATTATTGGAAATACATTTTCTATTTTCAGAAATAATTGTAAAAACCCATTTGTCAGACCAGAGTTTCCCAGGAAAGGAATGTCACCCATGTTCAGGTGAATAATAAGCATGTTGAACAATGACATTTCACCCTGCATTACCCAACCTGGGTACCAGCCCCAGGAGAGTTCTCTAACTCAGATTCCATCTGTGCCTAACTCCATGCTTTGCAGACTGGCTGCTAAATTTCAGGCCTGTGTTTCTGGAGCCGAGGAAGATCATGATGAATTCTGTCGACTGAGTCTCAGTGAAAGCCATGATGATGCATTTGCAATACTTTTACCTCTTATTCACACCAGCTTCAAGAAACCTCCAGTCATCAGTGTGAATCATCACCCCTTCTCTGAGTTTGAAACAGCTCCTAATAGAAGGATAAAGTCACAACTGATCCAAAGATAATTCAAGGTAATTTTCACTTCAGAGAAATGCCTTCAAAAGGTGGATGTTCATTCAGCACTTTTGTCTTATCAGTAACAATTTCCTCAACAATACTTTCCTTTTTGCAAGGAGATGACACATTTCTTTAATGAATTTCTTCTCTACTGCTCAAATCCTCATTTGGACATGCATTGCACAATAACACATATAATAGACTTGGAAAATGATATTAGACAAAACTGGGCTTTATATGCAGCCTTCCTGTTAGGCAACCACGGTACGTTCTGCTCTGGATAAGAGGGACAACGGTATTAAGTGAGTCATAACATGTTTTCCTGAAAGCAAAGAACATCCTAGTGCATAGAAAAAGTGAAGGATGACAATATTTCAAGACAGAAATTTTAATTTTTAAAAAATGATTTCCCTACTTCCAGACATGGGCTTATCCTTAAAGATAATGAATTGATTTGGGCTGCGAGAGCAACTTTAAAGTAATGGTAAGCATCTTTTAAGTAATGGTAATCTAGTGTATTGCATTTTCTCAATAAGCAATATCTAATGAAAGGGGAAAGTGTTTAATAGGCAGAAATAACGTAAAAGTAACACTCATATGTACACACACGTGCACACACAGGCACACGCGCACACATAGACACATATGTATATATGTGTGTGTGCATGTATGTATGCATGCATGCATGTGTGTTTGTGTGTGCATGCATGTGGGTGTGTGTGCATTCCCCATCATCTCATCCTATTTACTTCATTCACTCCAAAGTATTCAGGTTTAAGACATGCCAATGCAAAATACCAAACTATGAATAAATAATTTGCAATGTGTACCCCGTTTATTGTACTGATTTAACTAAGGAAAACTATGCGCCAAAGCTTCTGGTTACTCCTTGCCTTTCCAAACTATCCCTGTTATTTTGCATTGACTCATGGAAACTTGTATTTTGTGGCTAAGTTCTTATTGTAATCCTTCTTTCACTAAGAAACAATCAAAAACAAAGTTGTCACTAAAAGTTCTAAAAATTGCCTACCAAATTCCTTACATATACTCTTTTACTAAACAAATGAAGGAAGCAAACTTGACAAATGATTATAATTAACACAAAATGAGAAAGATTCATATAGAAGTTAGTCTATTGTATCTACTGCATAGTCTATGAAAATGTGATTACAGGATTCTTGTCAATTACCATGTCTCCGCAAGGTCAGGCCTGGTGGTTTACAACTATAATCCCAGCACTTTGGGAAGACAAGGTGGTGGTGGTGGTGGGGGCGGGGGCGTCTCTTGAAGCCAGGAGCTTCAAGAGAGCTGGGATTACAGGTGTGAGACACTGTGCCTGGCAGATCTAACTGTTTTTAAGAGTAACTGTTACAACACAAGGTAACATAATTTTTAGTTGGTTCTATGTCAAATAGAAACTTATCAGAAAGCCAACTGTTGCAACGACTAAGAGATAAATTCTTTTTCAGCATATATAAAATTAATTGTTTCAAATATATAGATTGCTTTTAATAAACCAACAGGAGAAAGTTAAACTGCATTATGCAAAATGAGCAAAGGATGTAATTAACAAGAAAAAATATGCCTAAGTGTATTTTAAACAGATGAACAGCTTAATTCATACAAAAGAAACAAACTAAAGATTACTATTATTGTTATCACATAGACCAGGGGTCAGCAAAATATGCTCCAGGAAGCAAACCTGGCCAGGACTCCTTTTGTAAATACAGATTTATTGGAAGAGAGCCACACCATTCATGGACAAATCATCTATTGCTGCTGTCACACTGCAAGGGCAGATTCGAGTAGTCAGGACAGAAACCATGTGGCTCACATTTACTATCTGATCCTTTACAGGAGTTTTACTGACCTGGGACAGACAAAAATGACATGCTTTATAACACTCTCTGTTGGCAAGAATGTGGCCAAGATGCATCTATAGGTTGTGCTTGGAAGCTAAATTGTTTAGTCCTCTAAAACTCAACAGCATCTATATACATTTATAATAGATACGGAATCCTACCCCCACTCAAAGGTGTGTGAAGGGCCGGGCGCAGTGGCTCATGCCTGTAATCCCAGCACTTTGGGAAGCCGAGGTGGGCAGATCATGAGGTCAGGAGATCGAGATCAGCCTGGCTACCATGGTGAAACCCCATCTCTACTAAAAATACAAAAAAAATTAGCCGGGCGTGGTGGCGGGCACCTGTAGTCCCAGCTACTCTGGAGGCTGAGGCAGGAGAATGGCATGAACCTGGGAGGCGGAGCTTGTAGTGAGCCGAGATCGTGCCATTGCACTTCAGCCTGGGCGACAAAGCTGGACTCTGTCTCAAAAAAAAAAAAAAAAAGAAAAAGAAAAAGAAAAAAGAAAAAAAAAAAAGGTGTGTGAAGGATGTTTCACTGCACTCGGGTTTATGGTAGCAAGTATTTGGAAACAATCTCCATGTCCAACCACGGCAGTCCAATCGATGAATCATGGTAGGTCCATACATGGGCCTGTGACAGAGGCTTCCTGAAGAATGAGGTGGATGTTTATGTGTCAAAACAGGACAACCTCAAAGTTATGCTATTAAGTGGAAAAAGCAAGATGTAAAGAATGCTCTATTGCACTGGCATTTCCATGGCTGTTTAGCCACAAATGTCTCTGGAAGAATTCTCAAGCCACAAGAAAGAAAGGTGGTCACTGGAACAACTGAATGAAGGGGTGGGGAATGGCACAGTCAAATGGTGTCCTTGTATGCCTTTTGTTATATTGGACTTTTTAAACCACATGCACAATTAACTTTCAAAACAAACCAAAACAAATGCTTCACCGAAATGAAACATCATTCAGTACTAGATATTTGCAGCACATTTGTAGACGTAACCTTGAGAAACAGCACATTGAAGAAAAACAAGATGGAGTTCCATCCACAGTCATGGAGTTAGAGGATTGAGGAGACACTGCAGTTGGGGAGTCTCAAGGGAAGGGAAGAGGAGAAAATTTGAAACCATGAATTTAAAGGGGAAACACAAACAGGAGGGTTCCCTTTCCCAAAAGCATATTGACTGACATAATGAAAAATTTAACATTCTTCTGCAGGATAGAATGGATGAAGTGTTTAAAAGATTAAGCTGAAGGCATGCCAATTCAAATTTGCCAGAAGAGAAAAGGAAGAGGGCATGAAACAGATCACAAATGAATCAAAATCCCTTCAAATAAAACACAGACAATTGTAGTCCTCCATTACCCATGGGGACACGTACCAAGACCTGCAGTGGTTACCTGAAAACACAGACATTACTGAACCTTATATGTGCTATGCATTTTCCTATACATAGATGCCTATGATAAAGCTTAATTTATCAATTAGGCAGAGGAGATTAACAATAATAGCTAATAATACCATAGAAGAATTATAATAACATGCCAGCATCACTACTCTTGCACTTTGGGGCCACTGTTAAGTGAAATAAGGGTTACTTGAGCACAAACACTGCAGTACCATGACAGATGATCTGGTCACTGAGCAGACTACTAAGTGACTAAGGGTCAGGCAGTCTCTACAACATGAAAATGCTGGACAGAGGGAGGATTCACCTCTTGGGCAGGATGGATTGGGAGGGAGCAGGACTGCTGCAGAATTCATCACGGTACTCAGAACCAAGGGCAATATAAAACGGATGCACTGTTTATTTCTCGAATTTTCTGCAGATCATGGTTGACCATAGATAATTGAAACTGCAGAGTATAACTGAGGACAAACGAGTAGTACTAATGAATTCTGTCATCTTTTGTAGAATCAAAGTTATGCAATTGTTTAGGAAGTCATCATGTAGACCAACCTGGCCAACATTGGTGAAACCCTGTTTCTACTAAAAGTACAAAAATTAGCCAGGCGTGGTGGCATGTACCTGTAATCCTAGCACTTTGGGAGGCAGAGGTGGGTGGATCTCTTGAGTTTAGGAGTTCGAGAGCAGGCTGGCCAACTTGGTGAAACCCCATCTCTACTAAAAATACAAAAAAAAAAAATTTGGCATAGTGGTGGGCGCCTGTAATCCCAGCTACTCAGGAGGCTGAGGTAGGAGAATCGCTTGAACCTGGGAGGCGGAGGTTGCAGTGATCTGAGATGGCGCCACTGCACTCCAGCCTGGGCGACAAAACGAGACTCCATCTCAAAAAAAAAAAAAGCAGCATAAAAAATAAGCACTTTGTATTAATATATTAGAAATCCACAGGTCTGTTTTGTACTTTTTATACTGTTGGATACTTATAATAAAATCTTTTACTAGGGTACTGAATAAACCTAGTCTTATTAGAAAATTTAAAAAATAAAATAAAATAAAAAAATAAATTGCTTGACAAGAGATAAAGTTGGTTATGTGTCAAAAAGAAAAAGCCTGATATTTTCCATTCCTTAGCTGAGTCTTCAGTTTAATTTTTTAAATATTAAGATGAGATACCAAAGGAAGAAAGAGGGGTCTACTACCTAAAGGCTCCATCTCTCTTTTCTTCTCCTACCTTCCCCATCTTTTCCTTTTACCACCAATTCACAAAGCAGATTCCAGTCTCCTTATTGAGTCTATAACTGAAATGTTTCTTTTGGGAAAATACCTTGGCAAAAGAAAAGACTGGCAGTTAAACTCCAGTCAACACAAAGCAGCATCTATTAATAATCATCTGGTTTCAAAGTATGAGCATCTTCTGTTTTAGGTATCTTCTCTGACTTTAATAATCACAATGTTTTCAACAAACACATATTGTATTTTTTTGGATGCTCCTTGTTTAAATTACAAATGCATGCAACTACCCTTTGGCAAAGGGAAATGGACTACGTTCTTCCCAGTGAACAAAGGTCACCAAATCAGACGAGAAGACTGAAATTTCCAGAAGGCTACGGAATCTTCCAGTATAATGAATAAACAGAAGAAAAATATAGAAAGGTTATGGCTCTTGCTTCTAAAGATCATGCTTCTCATTCTGTGAAAATATGTGTCAGAGAAACCTCATTCAGTGACTAATGAAACTTCTTGCTGCAAATATCCCTCTCTCCTGCTGTGAAATCACTTAACTCATTTTTCAAGTGGGCGTAATCTGCTCTGAAGACTCTTACCCTTTTGTTAATGTGGCTTTCTGCTCTAGCGTTGGTCTCAAAAATGAAAATAAATGCACACCTTTTACGGCTGATAGGCATATTTTCTATCCCTCGAAAGTTGAACAGAGCACCTCCAATCTCAACACACTTTATTTTATGTTTTTCAAGATTTGTGCATTAGTATGTTTGCACTATGGTTAAGCCTCCGTTATCTGTTCAGAAAGATGTTTTTAAAAATAGTAGACGCTGTCCATGCCCCTTGACCCACAGTGTACAGAGACAAGCCCTATGGCAGAATGTTCACATTGTGCGTACTTCTCATGATGATAATTGAGAGATGACCAACTCGGTGCCACTTCTGAATTTTTCCCACTTGCTCGTGGTATTAACTAAATACAAATGCGGTCAACAGCACTGCCTCATATCTTTCTCATGAGCATGAGGAATATTGGTAAAGGAATTTTAAAACAGATCTACCCTTTTTTTGAAAATCAATAATTGGTCTCACATACTGGAGCATTAAATTCATGTAAGGAAGCTGAACTGAAGAGATACGGGTCTAGAAGTTTGTTGTAACAGTTTGAAATCCTTGAAGGATAAAAACATGGTCAAAGTAGGTGATTATCAGGTATCTCCCATAGAATACATTTTTTTTTTTCAGTTCAAGAGCATTTATCTTATTTATTTATTTTTATTTTTTAGAGACCAGGTCTTGCTCTGTCGCCTAAGCTGGAGTGCAGTGGAACCATCAATAGCTCACTGGAGCCTCAAACTCCTGGGCTCAAGTGGCCCTATCACCCCAGTCTCCTCAGTAGCTGGGACTATAGGCATGTATCACCATGCCTGGCTAATTTTTCATCTTTTATTTTTAGAGACGGAGTCTCACTATGTTACCCAGACTGGCCTCAAATTCCCAGGCTCATGGAATCCTCCTGCCTTGGCCTCCCCAAATGCTGGGACTACAGGCATGAGCCACTGTGTCCAGCCACTTATTATTATTATTATTTATCTGTAACAATGATTTTTTTCTTATTCATTTTAATTGGCAAAAACTGTCTATATTTATATACTGGTATCTGGTGGGTGTGAACCAGGGATGCTATTCAATACCTTAAAATGCACAGGACAACCCCAACAAAACAAAGATTTATGCAGCAAATATCAGTAGTGCTGAGGCTACCAAACCTGACTGTAAATTAGGTAGATGTGGCTTAAAAACTGAAAGATGAGCATGGTCTTCTTCTCACTGCATAAAATGATCTGCTTCAACCATCAATCTTTTCCACAACATTCAACAGAAGGACTGTATTGGACACAGGGAGGTCCTCCAGCAGATGGTTCAGTGTACCATGTGTATTGCTAACAGTGGTTTAAAGTCAGTCTTGTTCCCTGAGCAGGTGCTCTGAGAAAGAGCCCTCTCTTTGAAGACCCATCTCTAGGAAAACGGCTGGTGCACTGCTCTTGCAGGAAGCGCATGCTTTCAACATGTCTGTGGACGGGATTGGACGGAATTGGATGGGATGTATGCACAGCTCATAAACGGGTCTTCAATAATTACATGCCTGATTGAAAAAGAATCATGTTCAGAGACATAGGATGCAAGTTAAAAAATTCAACTTAGTTGACACTTCATTTTTTTCCCAAGAGTATTCTAGAGAGTGGAAATTTTATAATATAACTAAAGCTGCTTCTAACTGGAACTGAAAAGACAGGCTTCTCTTTCTTTTCTTTTCTTTTCTTTTCCCTTCCTTCCTTCCTTCCTTCCTTCCTTTTCTTTCTTCTTTCTTTTATTTTTTCTCTCTCTCTTCCTTTCCTTTCCTTTTCTTTCCTTTCCTATCAACTCTTTAAAAATAATCTAAATCACACAAACTAGTGGAAAATAATGTGACAATGGATCAGACATACTGAAGGCTCTTGTCTAATTTACATGTCTGAATCACCATAAGGGAAATTAGTAGGCAAAACAGACTTTGCACAAAATCCTATCAAACATTATTTTTTAATCTGATAAAATGTTAGTTCCCCATTATTGTTAAGGGGAAAAATGAGCATAAAGGAAACAGGGAGGTCTCACAGTGACTGAGAGTAATTATTAACTTTTTTAAAATTGGGTAATGGGTTTCTGAAGTTATAGTTGTAAAAGTATAAACTGTACATATTTAAAGTATACAGTATAATAATTTATACAGTTATGAAGCCATCACCACAGTCAAGGTGATAGAAATGTCAATCACACATAGTGGGGCGTGGTGGCACGCACCTGTAGTCCCAGCTACTGGGGAGGCTAAGGCAGGAGAATTGCTTGAACCCGGGAGGTGGAGGTTGCAGTGCGCCGAGATTGTGCCACTGCACTTCAGCCTGGGTGACAGAGTGAGACTCTGTTTTAAAAATATATATATGTATATATGTGTGTGTGTGTGTGTGTATATATGTGCGCGCGCGCGCACGCACACACACACACACACACACACATATATATATAATACCCCGAAGTTTACCCATATCCCTTTATAATCTATATCTCTTGCTCCTCCTCCTCATCTCAGGCAAACAGTTATCTGCTTACAGACAGGCATTATGAATTACAGCTTCCAAAATATTAAAAGCGAAGTAAGAGAATTATGGTCTCTTCATTGCTTGGCCTCTTAGGCTCGGCATAATCATTTTAATATTCATGCAAGTTGCAGCATGTACCAACAGTTCATTCATTTTTATTGCTCAGAAGCATTCCAGCCTATGAATACACTCAGGTTCTTGGTCTTGGTATGGACATATGCTCCTCTTTTTCTTGTGTAAACACCTAGGAGTTAAATGGCTGAATCACATGGTACTTGTAGGTTTAACAACAAAAAAATTGCCAAACTCTTCTCAAAAGTCCTGGTTTCATATGACTTCTCCACCAGAAGGTTGGGGGATACTCTAGCTCCTCCAGATCCTCACCAAGCCCTGGCACAGCGAGTCTTGTGGCTTCAGCCATTCTCAGATGTGTAGTGGCATTTCACTGTGGTTTCATTTGTGCGTTTATCCAATGACTAATGATGCTGAGCACACTTCATTGGGTTATTGGTCATATGTATGTTTTCCCAGATGAACTGCCAATTCAATTTTCTGTCCAATATTTATGGGGTTGTTGCCTTTTAATTCTCCTTTTAGAAAATATCTCTATATATGTATATACACACACACATATATGTGTATATATACACACATATACACACATTTATACACACGGGTAAATTATATACTATATATATACAATACACATGAATATATATCTTATATCATATAGTACACTATACACAGTATACTATACTGACTATATATGATACAGTATACTATATATACTACATTGTATACAACTGAGTATACTACATGTGCAAAATATATATGTATAAAACACTGTATTTTAAATATTTATTTTATTTAAATAGGCTTTTTTTACATTTTCATAGTTCATCTTCTGTAATTTTTAGTAATAGAGATACTCAGTATATCATATATACATATACGCATAGTATACTGTATGATAAATATACGATATTTTTATATATAGTATACAGTACTGTATCATACATACTATATATGCATATTGTATATAGAGTATATAATTGTACCAGTATGTGTCTCTATATATGTCTATCTAATACTATATATACTATATATTTATAGTCAACTGCATTATATGTATGTATGTGTGCGTACATTTATACTGGTACATTTCCTTCATCCGATATTTAATTTGCCTATCTTACCTCCCAGTTTGGGAACTCTCTTTACATTTCCTTAGCAATGTCTTTCATGTAGCATAAGCATTTCTTTAAGTTTTGATGTAGTCCAGTGTATTAATTGGTTCCTTTAAAGATCAAGCTTCTTGTTGCAAGTAAGAATTATTTGCCAAAATCTAAAGTCACAAAATTTTTCTTTTTTTTTTTCCTCCTGGAAGTTTTATAATTTTAAGCTTTACATCTAGTTATGATTCACTTTTGAGATATTTTTTGTACAAATTGTGAGTTACAGATCAAAGCTTTTTGTTTACATTTTCTTTTCTTTTGTATATGGATATTCAATGTTTCCAACACCATTTCTTGAAAAAAAAATAATTCCTGCATAGAATTACCTTTGAATCTCTTTGGAAAATTCATTGTCCATATATGAATAGTGCTATGTGGCATCTCTAGTCTATGACATTGATCAGGTTTTCCATCTTTATGTCAATAACACCCTGTTTCAATTAATATAGCTCTATACTAAGTCTTGAGCTCAGGTAGCAGGAGCCCTAACAAGTATGTTCTACTGCTACAAAAATGTTTTGGTTATTGTAGATCCTTTGTATTTTCATTAAAATTTTAAATTTATCTTGTTAATTTATGTATTTTCTAAAAGTCTACTGTTATTTCATTTGGGATTGCAAAGAGTCTGTAGATCAATTTGTACAAAATAAATATCTTAACAATATTGTATCCTCTCAGGAGGGCATTGTGTTTGTGAACACAGTCTGTCTCCACATTTGATTAAGCCTTCATCAGTGTCCCTCAGTGACAGAGTACAGTTTTCAGTGCACAGACTTTGTCAGATTGGCTACTCTATAGTTGATATATTCATCGGCCAAAGTACATTTGTGATGGATTGGAAATAAATAAATAAAAATAACAAAAGACCTAATTATCCATGACAGACTAATGAAAAGCACCATGCTTTGAGATTCCCTTGAGAAATCTGAATATTCTGAAACTTTTCCATTTCTACAATATTTATTAACATTCTGATTACATCTTAGCTTGCTGTTCTATTTTTCAATGGAAATTTGATAAAGTTTAATTCCCACTTCACCAAGATACAGGTATACAGAGTATACAGGATTTATGATTGTGTACAAGAAATTGGTGTGTATGTTTCATGTCTACCAAATTCAAATTAATTACTAGTGAAGCTTACTAGAGATAATGAACTTTTTAAAAGTAGACTTCCATTAAGATCTACTCAACTAAATTTTGAAAACATTCCAGAGTCAAATATTAAAAATCATCAATATAAAAGCCTAATTTGCATTAACAGAAAATACATATTTTTGAGTACACCAAGAAATTTTAATTTTGTCTTAAAATCTACCATTATTCTTTCCTAATGTGTCTAGATTTTAAAGGTAAATTCACTGCTATGGGACTGATTGATAGATAAATAATCACAAGGGTATTGTTTACTGAACAATTATAGTATGCAAAGAAGTTTGCTAGGCCTATTACATATATGATGTCTTACTTATTTCTCCCAGTAACTCTCCAAGGTAGCTAGCGTTATTGCTATATTGTAGACTGATTGCAGACATATTAATCAACAGCTGGCACTTAACCCATCATCAATCTTCAAGTTGATGACCTTACAAAATCTCATGCACATATAAACAAGAGCATTTTCATTAAAAAAATTAAATCCCTAAATTTGAAACAAAACAGTGGCTTTAGTAATTTGTATTTAGAACACTCATGTTTATTTCTAAAATGGCTTTTAATCACGCATTTTCAAAGATCAAACACTCTCAAAAACACCAAAATAGCCAAACATACATTTCCCAAGGAACACTCAAATATTGATTGAAAAGTATAAAGAAACTTGTGAAAAAACAAGAGTATGACTCAGTGCTTCAGGAAGAAACGTTAATGAAAACATCTTTTCATCCACAATGCTAGCAGTAACATAAATCCTAATTAAACCCAAGTTGCATAGGCTGTGGTGTCAGGTGATGATTAACTGTCTGAAATTTCTTTGAAGTTTGAGTTGTTAGGAATAAGATTGCTGATTTAATTTATTTTAATGCCTGTGAAATAAAGTCATGATTCTTTGAACTCTGAACTGCTCTTAAGAGAATACAGTGCTAATAAAATATTTGCTTTATCTTTATAAACTCATGTTCCACCTACTCATTTCCGTAATATATTAGAATAAATCAGAAGCCTACATCTAGTAGTAACAGAGTAGATCATTCAAACCAACCTTCTTCTTGAAAATTGATTGTAATATGTGTGATTTTTTAAGTCTCTTAAAAACATTTTAGTGCTAAAATCATATTTAAGATTACAGCTTCAAAACTGATTATCACAGCCTTGGCAACATGGTGAAACCTTGTCTCTACAAAAATTTTTTTAAAAAGTAGCCAGGCGGGGTGGCACACACGTGTGGTCCCAGCTACTGGGGAGGGTTAGGTGGGAGGAAGACTTCAGCCCAGTGTTCGAGGCTGCAGTGAACCATGTTCATGCCACTGCACTCTAGCCTGGGTGACACAGTAAGACCCTGTCTCAAAAGAAAATACAAACAAACAAAAAACAAAGAAACAAACAAAACACACTGATGACCAAATGATGATCCAGTTAGATGCCCAGCACACAAAGCAGCCTTTGCCCTAGTACACTGTTTCAATCTGGAAGAAACTGTGGGAGTTCTTGCAGCATCACCATGTAATGAGGCAACTCTTCGACCCTAGTCACGCCTGAAGGTGTCCAATCTAATATACTTGCCTTTAACATTTGTCTACCTCCATGGGTTTCAACCTCAAGGCAAACATGAAACAAAACTAAATTCAGTCTGGCAAGTACTTGCAGTCTACCTTCATAGCATCCATGAGCAATTCAGGGAACAGCATGGTCCCATGGATGAAAGAACCTAGAATTTCGCTATCCATGGGTTATCTGCTTTGGAGAAAGATGCCACTAATCCATTTGCAAATACAATGGCCAATTCACAATGATTACCAAGCCCGTGAAGAAAGAAACAAGAAGTCACCAGCAAGAGCCAGCAGAAATCCCAAAGGAATTAAGATGCAATGAAAATATATATACGATAACCAATTTTTTCGAAGGATGTTCAAAAAGCTTGAAAACAAAAAGTTGGAAAACATCTGCAGGGAATAAGAAAGTATTAAAAATGAAAAAACAAAGATCAAATCAAACTTCTAGATCAGAGAAATAAAATAAACAAAATGAGAAAACAAATGGGTCCACCTAAGGGCAGATTAAACAAAGCTGAAGAGAAAAATATTTTTAAAAAGCTGAAGTATAAACTGGAGAAGAGGTGAGAAGAAACGATCCAGAGAGTACCGTGGAAATATGAAAAAAGCTGGGAAACTGGGGGCAGTGGCCCATACCTCTAATCCCAACTATTCAAAAGACCGGGGTAGAAGGATTGCTTGAGGCCAGGAATTACAGAACAGCCTGGGCAACAAAGCAAGACCTAGCCTCCAAAAAAAATTTAAAATATAAAATATCAGCCAGGCATGTGGCATGTGCCTGTAGTCCTAGCTACTCAGGAGGCTGAGGCAGGAGACTTACATGAGCCCAAGAGATTGCAGCTACAGTGAGCTATGATTGTGCCACTGGGCACAGAGCACAGCCTCTCCAGCCTGGTCAACAGAGGGAGCTGTCATATATAAAAAATACAAAATAGAGAGTTAGAAATAAGGAAAATAATATGAGAATATCTAATATATGCATAATTACAACACTTAGTCCATGAAGATATTAGTCAATGAGACCAAAAAGCAAAAAAGAGAAAGAAACACAAGGGTGACTGAAAAAAACAGAAATACAAAATGCAGACTTTAAAATAAGTAAGAAGAATGCATTCCAGAAAATATAAAATTGAGAACTTCAAAAATATGGAAACTATAAGAAGAAACTAAAATTAATCCTTGAAATGTAATGAAAATACATATCAAACTTAAAGATTTGATGCATTGGTTTAACCATGCATTAGATACAGTAGAAAAGAGATTAGTGAAATAGATTATAGGTCTTCAGAAAAAGTAATACAGAATGAAGCTTGAAAATAAAATTAAATTAAAAAATACAAAAAAAAAAAGATTTAAAAAGGAGCCAGAGGGAGAAAATCTAAATTATATGCAAACAGAGTGAAAACAGGAGAAACAGCACCAATATTTGAAGAAGTAATGACTATTTTCGGAATGGAAGAAACCACCATTGCAAATTTCAAGGTCATCAAGGAATTCCAATCAGATTAATAAGCCCCTAATGGTATCACAGTGAAATGGCAGAAACTAAAAGAAAAACTGTCTTAAAGATATCAGGGGGATACAGACAAACTATCTGTAGAAAATATATTATTTTTAAAGGAGTAACATTTAAACTGACAGTTAAATTCTCCATACCAATAATGGAATCCAGAGAATAGGAGAATGATTTCTCAGATGGCTGAAAGAATTGCAAATTAAAATTCAATGAGAATATTGGTCAAGAAGAGGATGTCATAGACACATTGAGCCATGCAAACAGAGTTTCCAACAGCTTGTTAGCTCTGAAAATTTTAGATCACCGATAGATTTTTTAAGAGAATAATCACAGATGAAAGTAGGAGGTACAAAAAGTAATGAAACAGAAATAAAGTAGTGTAATTGTCAGAAAATCAAAACTAATATTGAAATAATACAATAAGCAATCATATCTGAAAAAGATTCCTAAAAATCACAAAATATTGAAAGCTACTAACAGCAAGTAAGTTAGGTCATAAACATGGAGCTAAAACACACTGATTACTGAGTATTTTCAGAGAAGTGGAAAATGTATTCATTAACATTAGTGATTATATTACGGATCCGTGTTGTAATTTCTAGAGTTATTTACTAAAACTAGTACAGTCTTTTAACATCTAGTGTAGTGGAATAATTGGGAGTGAAGGAAATGGAATAATGTTATTTGTTTTTTATTTCTTTATTTTCTGAGATAGGATCTAGTTCTGTCATCCAGGCTGCAGTGCAGTGGTGCCATCATAGGTCACTGCAGCCTTGAACTCATGGGATCAGACTCTCCTGTCAACTCAACCTCCGGAGTACCTAGGACTACAGGTGCACACCACCATACCTGGCTATTTTTTTTTTTTTTTTTAATGTTTCATAGAGACGAGGTCTTGCTATCTTCCTCAGGCTGGTCTTGAAGTCCTGGAGGATTCTTAAGCGATCCTCCTGCCTTGGCCTCCCAAAGTGCTGGGATTACAGGTGTGAACCACTGTGCCTGGCCTGAATGATTTTTTAAAAAGCAATTCAAGCAAGACATAGAAGTGGGATATTAATAGCACAATTTAAGATAGGAGACTTAAACACAAATATATCAAAAATAAAAGTAAATATCAGTAGATCTGCGGTAGAAAATCAAAGATTAAGAGACGCAAATAGATGCTACATAGAAAAGACTCAAAACCTGAGTCAGCAGAAAGGCCTGAAGTAAACACATGGGAACTATACACAATTGGATTACTAACAAAACAAAGGTAATGTTAATGTCAAACTAAACAGACGTTAAGGCATGAAGCACCACAAACTTACAGAGGATCATTTTATAATGAGAAGAACCTTAATTTGCCACAATGCAATAAAAATTCTAGACTGTATCCACTAAAACTCATAAGCATATAAAACGCACAAAACTAAATTTTGGGAAAATATAGGAAACGATTTTAAAATGTCCATAAACATCGTGGGAAAATGTAATAGACCTATTTTAGTTACTGAAAGAATACGTAAACTACCACCTAGAAAACTAAATAGAGTATGTGAACAACATACTTCAACAGTTTGAGATAGTAGACATATAGCACATTGCACCAACCACTGCAAAATAAACACTTTTCTCAGGGATGCAATGCACATTGGCAAGAAACAAACAAAGTATAAAAATAAAAATAACTGGCTGGGCGTGGTGGCTCATGCCTGTAATCCCAGCATTTTGGGAGGCCGAGGCGGGTGGATCACGAGGTCAGGAGATCAAGACCATCCTGGCTAACATGGTGAAACCCTGTCTCTACTAAAAATTAGCCAGGTGTGGTGGCGGGCACCTGTAGTCCTAGCTACTTGGGAGGCTGAGGCAGGAGAATGGTGTGAACCCGGGAGGCGGAGCTTGTAATGAGTTGAGATCACGCCACCGCAACCCAGTCGGGGAAAAAGAGGGAGACTCCGTCAAAAAAAAAAAAAAAAAAAAAAAAAATTGTATATGTATAAAACTAGAAAAAATACATCTATTTGGAAACTAAACAATGGTCTGTGAAAAAATTCATGAGTGAAAGAAAAATTAATAATAAAAATTACAAAACAGTTTATCTGAACAACAGCAAAAGTATCATTTACCTGATTTGTGGAATGTAGCTAATTCAGTACCTGAGAACAATTTACAGGTATATATTAACATATTAGAAAAGAAAGATAGTTGAAAACTAATAAAATCAGCATTTCAAGAAGATAGTAAAACAACAGCAAGATTTATCAGAATAAGCCCCTTAACATTTATAATTTCAAATTAGTTGCTTGAGCTCAGGAGTTTGAGGCTGCACTGAGCTATGATTGTGCTGCTGTACTCCAGCCTGGGTGACAGGATGACAGCCTTTTTTTTGTTTGTTTTATTTTATTTAAAAAAAAAGAAAAAAAAAAAAGACATCAAATTAGCTGCCAAAACTCATGCCACAAAGAAAACTATGCAGAAAGGGTTGCATTTCTTATTTCAGGAAGATACTAAGGAAAATATAGCCTCAATCTTAAACTCTTCAAGTGAATATTAAAAACAAAAGACATATCCTTCAATTTTATTGTACGATAGTGTAACTTCTGCCCCATATCCAACAAGGAATAGGATTAAGAAAGTGGCCAACAAAGTCACCTAGGGGCTATTTTCAGCAATGTGTGAAAAGCATACAAATACATAATTATCAAATTAGACTTACCCCAACACACAAAGTGGAATTAATATTAAATATATGAATAAATTTTATATTATAGTATATTTTCATATATATATAAAACAAAGAAAGTCAATATAGTAACATTAAAGAGAAAAAAAATCAACTGACTATATTTTGTAAAAAAAATAATAAAATGCAACATCCATCCATTCACAGCTTTAAAACTATTTTATCAAACAAAAAATCAAAGAGAATTTTCCTAATCTGATAAAAATTCACAACTGAAAGCCAGTAGAATTGAAGACCTCATTTTAACGGGTTAGGGTGTTCGAAACTTTGTCTTTAAAGTCAAAAGTACATAAAGAGATGTTCAAGTCTTTGTTCTATTTGGTATTGTACTTGAAGGCTTACAGAAAGAGCTGTTAAGGAGAGAAAAATAAACATGTCTAAAAATTGAAAAGGAAGCAGCAGAAGTGTTTTTATTCACAGTTGATAGGAGTGTGCTCTAGGAAATTCCAAAGAATACAAGAGTTTAACAAGTCTCAAAATTAATGCTCAACAAGTAAGTAATGGCATTGTCGATTTTAGCAATAACATAAAATGAACATTTTAAGAAGACAAACATTACCGAAGCTTTGAAAACATCTTTTCTTACAAATAAATTAGACAAAAAGTGTAAAAGACCTCTATTCAGAACACTACAGAATATGACAGAGAAAAAATCTAAAATATTTAAATGTGTATAAGGATGTACATTTCCATGAACATGTCTGCTCAATGTTTAAAGATGTCCAAACAGCACTAACTAACTTGGAGATTAATTACATTATTAATTAAAAATGAGATGCTTGTTTGTTTTCCAAGTTGGAGATTCTTAAATTCATACAAAATCGACACATCAAAAGTAACCAAGAGTCTCTTGCAAAAGAACAAGGAAAGAAGATGTGCTATACTACATATTGCGGATTATTATAAAATCATGATGATAAAAATGTGATTATTGGCACAGAGGTAGACAAAGAGATTGCTTGAACTTTAGTGATATGGATTACATTGTTTAAAATAAATTGTATTATGATATTCTAAGGAAAAAAAAACTAGACCTCTTACAGAATGCAAAAAAGATATTCCCTGTGTGTTTTCAATATGAAAGATAAAATATTAAGCTTTTTGCAGATAAAATAAAAGGAAATCCTCATATCTCTTGGTAGGAAAAGATATCCTAAACAAAAATTCCAAAGCACTAATCTGAAAGAAAATATTGTAAAGTCTATAAACTAACATTAAGAACTTTAGCTTATTTAAATAAATCATTAAAAACCTGGAAGGAAAATCAGAAGATATTTGCAACATATATAATCAGTGAAGCACTCTAATCAAAATATAGCAATAAGAAGACACACAACCAAATTGAAAAATAGATCAAAAACAGATGCTTCACCAAACAGGACATATGAATGGCCAATAGACACATGGAAATGTCTCAACCTCAGAGTAAACACAGTGAACACACAATGGGTTTCCATGTACACACACTACATCAGAAAAAGAAAATAGAACTTTTATACTGCCACATGTTGAAGATTGCACACTGCTGGTGAAAACAGGCATTTCTGTACTGGAAAACAGTTCATCCTTATATAAACTACATAGCTGAAGATTTGAACCAGCAATTCCATAATGGTATATGTCTCAGAAAACCAATGCTTGTGAGAAAAGAGGGTGCTTGAAAAAGAATGTTAATAACACAAATTTGTAATAACTTCAAACTCAAAATTATAACCATATCTATTAGGAATAAAATGGATATATGGACTATGGTATGTTCAGACTTTAAAACACTGTACAACAATTAAAATGAGTGGAATGGATGTATACACAGCAACACATACGAAATTTACAAAACAGTATTATGCATTAAAAAAACACATCAGAAAGTAATACAAAATTGCATTCATTTAGAGTCTCCAAACAAGCAAAATTTAATTATGTGATTCAGGGATGCCTTTATCGTTGGGAAACTATAAAGAAAAGCATGGAAATGAGTAGTAAAAGAGAATAATGGTTATCACGGAGGAGGATAAGGAGATAGAACGGGAAAAGAGCATGCACTGCTTTGAAGACGGAAACATTATATTTCTTCACATGGGTGTTGGCTATAGAAACACTTGCCTTAAGCTTTCACATTGCATGGAGCATTGATAATATAAGATAACAAAACACACAGAACTTTGGTTTCTGTGTGTCATACTTCAAATGGATTATTTTTTTAATCAGTGTAAATCTAAGTTCGGCGTCAATGTTGACCAGTTAACCTCATGCATCTATTGTATTGTTTCATATAGCCCTATTATTTGTGGTTTCTGATGCTTGTCTTCATATTGTCCACCTTGAAAATACCATGAGAAACCATGGACACATCACCAGAGAGTGATTCATGCTAATGAGAAAAACATGCTGCGGAATTTCTGTTTTCCACTTCCTGCTAATGTAAAAGGTATTGAGGCTGGGCACCGTGGCTCACGCCTGTTCTCCCAGCATTCTGGGAGGCTGAGGTGGCAGGACTGCTTCAGGCCAGGAGTTTGAGACCCAGCTGGGCAATATAGCAAGACTCTGTCTCAGTGAATTTTTTTAAAAAAAATTAGGTTGGTATGGTGGTGCCCAGTTGTAGTCCTAGCTACTCAGGAGGCTGAGGCAGGAGGAGTGCTTGAGCCCAGGAGTTGGAGGCTGCGGTGAGCCATGATCACAACACTGCACTCCAGCCTGCATGACAGAGTTACACCCAGTCTACTTTTTTAAAAAGGAGGGGTATTGCAAAAGCCTCATTCAACGTCCGAGACCCTTCAGCGACTTCTCAATGGACATGCTTCCGTACAGTAGCAGCAGCTGATGAATACTCATGAATTCACTTATCCCCAGATGTGAAACTCCAATAGGAACTGAGCCATTGATCCAACCATCCCAGGCCTATCCTCAGGTCTATAGCATTGTCTGAAGCTTAACACTACAATTATTCTTTCTGATTGCACATTGGTGTGTGCAATAATTTATCAGGACTCTCTAAGTGTCTACACCAATTGCTACTGTACTGTAATTTACCTATTATCTAGCCACATGAAATATTCAGTTAGTTGTGCAGAAACCACATTATAAAACCTTTAATTATTCAAAGATATTGGTGGGGGCGGGGGCGATGATCTAATTCAATAGAAACCAGATTACCTGAATTTAACATGAAGCAAGTATCTTCATTGGTTATTGGCGAAGGCAAAACTGGCAAAAAATTACATGGGAGGTACATGGGAAAGTTAGAAAACATTCCACTAAACAAACTTTAAAAGGTGAGACTATGCGATGAGGGTTCTAAAAATACATAGAAGAGAACATCTGGCTGCACAGGAATGACATCCTTCATGGAAAGTCCATTTGGAAAGGCATATGCCTGGCATTTAGCTCAATGCATTTTGATTTTCTTTTCAATGTGCCTTAAGGTTTAGTTGAGGCCAGGCACATTGGCTCCTGCCTGTAATCCCAGCACTTTGGGAGGCCAAGGCGGGCAGAACACTTGAGGCCAAGAGTTCAAGACCAGCCTGGCCAACATGGCAAAACTCCATCCCTACTAAAAAAATACAAAAATTAGCTGGGCGTCGTGGCACACGCCTGTATTTCCAGCTACTTGGGAGGCTGAGGCAGGAGAATTGCTTGCACCTGTGAGGTGGAGGTTGCAGTGAGCCGAGATCATGCCACTGTACTCTAGCCCGGGCAACAGAGCAAGACTCTGTGTCAAAAAAAAAAAAAAGAAAGAAAAGAAAAAAAAAAGAGTTAGTTGAAACAAGCTCACCTTTATTTATAGCTGTTCCTTGTGTTTGAATTAAAATTGTGTTATACAATGTGGTCGCCGACCTTACTCAACAGAACCCTGGCTGCATCCAAATATAAATGCCTCCTTAAGGATTAAGACTTGCCTCAGCAAGATATTAAAAATAAATTACCATGGGCTCTGAAATGTTTTAAAGTGAGGAGAAATAGAGAAGTTTCCAGCAGTCTTACCTTATTGCAATTAGTGTACTGCCTCTGAAGTGACTAATTTGAATATAATAAAGCTCATTTTGGGTATATGATTTCTGATATACTTGCTAAATTATATCAGCCTAATTACATAACAGTCAGCACCCATATACCTTTATCATTTCACTAGTTTTACTTCTTAAAGTGAAGTTGCTCAGAACACTGCTAGGTTAATTTCGATTTTCATATGTAAGAATACGCATTGCTAAAATTTTGCTATTGCAACTTCCATTTTAATTTCCTAAAGTATATTGTTTGTGAAACCCTTTAATATATGAGATATATAAGATATGGTTTTTAATAACACTTTAAAAAATTTCCTATTAGGTTACAACTTGGATGTTTTTCATATCTATTTAGTTTCTTCTCTCAAAACTGGAGTAGTTCCTCCGTACCAGGGGCAGTGGGGGGGATGCTTTCCAAGACCCCCAGTGGATGCCTCAAGCCGTGGGCAGTACCCAACTCCATATATGCAGTGTTTTTTCCTATAACTACATGCCCATGATAAAGTTTATTTTATAAATTAGGCACAGTAAGAGATTAACAACAATAAAAATAAAATACGACTGTAACTATATATATACTCTAATAAAATGTTACGTGAATGTGATGTCTCTTTCTCTCTCTCAAAATATCACTGTGCTGTACTAACCTAACCATGAGTAATGGAAATCACAGATAATGGGGGTTGGTTGGGGGGACTGCATATCTCTATCTCTATTTTCCTCTTTCTCTCTCTGCTACATCTAAATCCACCCAGACAACAAGCGGTGAAGACAAAATACCAGTGGGCAAAAAGAAGGCTTCAAGAATTTTCTGAATACTAAAAGCAACTGAAAAACATTATAACTGACATAATAATGTTAAAAAGACCAAGAAAGAAAGAAAACGTCAAGGCACTAGATACAGAAGCTCAAGCTGGTCAGAAGGAAACAGAAGGATTACAAGAGTAAATGAGAACAGAATCATGTGCTGCAGAAAATGTATGAGCTTGCAGAGATTAGCAACCAGGTTAGCTGCACAGAGACACCCTGGGCAGGAGGCTGCAGGATGCCTTCTAGAGAAACCCATGGCTCTCTGCAAAAGCAAAGACCTGCATATCATGAATGCCAGTAGTTTACACTAATAATGAAGTATGTATGAAGAAAGACAAGCCAAAGAATTATATATAACAACAATACAAGAATACACAGCAGCAGAAATATTCATTTTTTCCTTTTTCATGCATTCACTATTTCACCCATTTATTCCTTTATTCAGCTAATTTTTTTTGAGTCCCTACTACATTCCAAACACTGATTTAGACAGTGGGGATAAAGACAGGCTACAAACTGATCAAGTTGGATTAAACCGACTAAGGGCAAATATTCAGTATGCAAAGTACGATGGGTGGAGGGGAAGGAGGAGAGGGTTGAGGGACCCTCTAGTCAAAAAAGTACCTGATACTTAGTGCATGAGAAATAGGCACACCTCTAGCCAGGTAATGCAGCCCCACAGGTACTCAGCCTGCAGAGTGCATCTGGGGCTAAATTTCAGCCTCCATTAGTCCCTTAGCCTTCAGCCTTGCACTACGCAAGCTGTACAATAATACCAGCACATGCGTTGTGGGCATGCACACCTTCTGTTATTTTGAATTGCAAGAAATGCAACCTTATTTGGATGGCAGAATGGTTTCCCTATCCCTGAAACAGCAAGTCTAAGATGGCTTGCAACAAGGACACATGCACAATAGGGCATTTCTGACATCAGAAGACATGGCCTAGCATTTGGGGGTGAAATATGTGGCCACCTTTTCCCTGTGAGATTCAAATGTTTGAAGGTGGCATTGAGATTCTAGGGTAGAAAAAGTAAAAAAAAAATGAAAATGTTTCCTTTCCTTTTTTTTTTTTGCAAAGGAACAATATCCAATGAGACACTGTTCTTCTTAGGGGATTCCCCCTCTCCCTTTGCCCCATAGCATAATCATTGAAAACATAGAAGAAACCTCCCTCTCTAAGTCCAGAGAAGTGAGAGGACAGTGGAGAATTTTCTCTCCACCTCTAATTCCGTCCTCATTTCTGAAAGGGGATGCTGACTTGCAACTCCATGGTGCCTGCAGGTGCAGCTGACAAAGATGCTTGCAGTTTCCATGAGCCAGTGTGTTTTCTGCTGAGTGAGATGGAAATACGACAGGTGAGGGCCTGACATTCTCTTGCCTAGAAAATCCATGAGGAAATAAGACCCCTTTCTCAGCATGCAGTGTTCAGAGGAAGACATGAAGATTACATCCATCAGTGCTAATAACAGTAAACAAGTGTGAATGATGCCAACACTTGATTTAAAACACCACATAGGCAGGGGACATCTACTGTGGGCTGGTAACACCAATGAGTTATAATTGAAATCAGCAGCAAAGACAGGATAATTGCATATCCAATCTGAAGACAGACTTCTTCCTGTTTGTTTTATTCTACCTTCACTTTAATTTCCTTATAGCGTCACAATCTAATTCCATTTAATGAAGGGGGAAAGGGTAAGGAAAAGAAAAATTTAATACATTTCTACGAGCAGGATTATTTGACAACAGATGGGCTGCCTCCTGACAGGAGTTTTGCGTGTGAAGAATTCTAATTTAGGCCTTTTCCTGCCATGTTAGTTTCATGCTAAAAGTTTCAAAGCTAAAAACCAACTCATATTGACAGAATAACACTTCTGGAGTGTTTACTCTTGGTAAGGCGCCCCTCTTAACTCCATTTATACCTATAATTTTACTATCTTTAGAGCTGGATCCAATGAGGAACAAAGACAGAAACAACAGGTTTAGACACAAAGAGAGATTACATAACTTGTCTAGGATCACAGGCAGATCTAGATGTGCCCAAAGTGGGACTTGTACAATGTCTTACTCCATTTGCATTGTTATAACGGAATACCTGAAGCTGAGTAATTTATAAAGAAAAGATGGTTCAGGCATGGTGACTCACATCTGTAATACCAGAACTTCAGGAGGCTGAAGCAGGAGGACCGCTTGAGGTCAGGATTTTGAGACCAGCCTGGGAAACTCAGCAAGACTCTGTCCCTAATATTTTGTTTTAATTAACTGGGCATGGAGGCATGCACCTGTAGTCTTAGCTACTCCGGAGGTGGAGGTGGGAGGGTGGCTTGAGCCTAGAGTTTGAGGCTGCAGTGAGCTATGATTGCACCACTGTACTACAGTCTAACAGAGCAAGACCTTGTCTCTAATTAGAAAAATAAAAGGAAAAGAGAAGAGGTTTATTTGGCTCACAGTTCTTCAGGGTGTACAAGAAGCATGGTACCAGCATCTGCTTCTGGTGAGGCCTCAGGGAGCTTCCATTCATGGTGGAAGGGGAAGGGGAGGGGCTGTGTGCACAGATCACATGGTGGAAGAGGAAGCAAGAGAGAGAGGAGAGGAAGGTGCCAGGCTCTTTTTAACAACCTGATGTCCTGAGAAATAATAGAGCAATAACTCATGCATCACCTGGAAGACTGTACCAAGTCATTCATGAGGGATCTGGCCCATGACCGAAACGCCTCCCACCAAGTCCCACCTCCAACACGGGGGATCAATTTTCAATACAAGATTTGGAGAAGATAAATATCCAAAGTATATCATACCCTGTGAGTATGGCTTCAATGCCTCTGCTTGTCTTCAAAGCTGCTTCCAGACAGCATCTTAATTGGCACCAATAAGTATCCCCATATTCTAAACCAAAGTTTTTCAACCTTAATACTAGTGGCATTATGAACGGGATAATTCTTTGTTCTGGTGGGCTATCCTCTGCACTGCAGTATATCGAGCAGCATCTTGGACTTATATCCATTAGATGCCAGAAGCATCACCAATCTCCAGCTGTAACAACCCGAAGCATCTACATGCATAGCCAAATGTCCCTTGGAGAGGAAAACTTCTACCTCATTAGGGGCTAATAGTTTAGCTAGAGGAAGCATTTTAAATATGAGTAAGAAAAAAAACACCATTAACTTAGAGCAGGGTTTATTAACGTCAGCACCATTGACATTTGGAATCAGATCATTGTTATGGATGAGTGTCCTACGAATTGTAGGATGTTGAACAGCAACCCTGGTCTCCACCAACTAAGTTCATTAACACCCTTCAAACTCACTGTGACAACTGGAAATGTTTCCTTACATTGTCAAGGAGGGTGCAACTGCCCATGACTGAGAGCCATGATTCTAAATCAAGGAGTGTGTCCACCAAGGCAAGACCTAGTAAAGACTGCGGGGCTGGCCACACCATACTTGGCCCATCAGCCTTGTTCAGGCATTATGGGGCACAGCAAAGACAGTGGTGAAGGATGAAGATGCTGGAGGGCCAAGATGCTGTCAGCTATGATTGTGATGGAGCCAAATGTGAACCACACAGAAAGAAGTGCTCTTTCGTCATCTAGAAAGGGACTATACCCTGGTCTCACCTCTAGAGAACAGGTGAGAATCACAGAAGAGGTTCAGCTGAAGTGATGGAGAGAGGAAAGAGACTCAACCCAAGTCAGATGAACTGCAGTGGGTGGAACTTGCCACAGAAACCCTGGAAATCATAGATGCCTCCAAAGTAAAGTTCAACTGTGTACAGCTGCGGCTCCCAGAAGACAGTAGCATCACACTTTAACTCCACCACCAGCCACGCAAGAAGGTGCCTTTTCTTCTCATGGCCCCTCTCCCCTCAGTGAGGAAAGATGTCAACTTCACACTCCTTTCTCACGGAATGGTTGTCCTGTCTGTGGCTTTCCCAGAAAAGGAAAGTGAAAAAATTTTGTAATGGAGGAGAAATTGCAATCGACTGAACTGGATGGTTAAGATCCTTGACTGGCCAGAATTCCTATGCTTTATGCATGTTAGTCAGCCAAGGGTGAGGTTAAAGAAGGCTACTGATTAGATTGAGATGTAAGAATGCATTTGCTGCCTATTTGTGCTTTATTGAATCCAGCTAGTATGTACTTTACTAGAACCTCTTAGTGGGTAGACAGGAGTTAGGTAACTACCTAATGAAACATTTTACACCAGGCACTTACTAAAAGTTGCTTACTAACTTGACTACCTTAATCCTAAATAAGTGCTTGAAGGTGTATTTACTTTCACTGATCAGTAGTTAGTAAATCAATGTCAAAACATATACCTTCTCTGATGTTAGTCTTGCCCAATATTTTGGACATTTTTAAATACTTTTGAGAATACTTTTGGCAATATTTTTTATTTTACTTTGGTTGCTACAATCTTTGTCACAGTTCCTCTAATGAACGAGTCAATACTTTTAATAATCCCTCTCAATGTAACTATAGTTTTGCAAGACTTTCTCCACCTCTCACTTGGTTAACTGAAGCAAATGCTTTGGTTACGTATGTAAATCCTATTTCAGAGAAAGGAGCTTCCCATGAAGGCCCTGTCCTCTTCTTCCCTTGGGGAGCTTTATGCACAAAATTGCCTGTGTGTGTGAAGAGCACAGGAACAGACAGACAGACGAGTCAGGGAGAAGCGAGGTTGATGGAAGATGTTGGTATCGAAACAGCTAGAACTTGATTTGGAGCATTTTGGTTATTTCTGACTTATTCCTGACCTATACAGCAAAACCAGCAATGAAGCCATACGACTATGCACTTCGTAAACAGGACACCGAGTCCTGTTACAGATAGTTAGAGACATCTGACTGGGGCCAGGCAAGATGTTGATCAACATCAAGACTTGACCAGATTTTAGGAACTAAGAGCATACTGGGCTTTACCTAATGGTTCAATGTAGGCTTAAAAAACAGCTGACACATGTACCAGTGCCCAGGCACAAGGCACAGATATGAATTTTAGTAGCCATGACAGACTTCTAAGGAGTCCTCGTCAATGAGGCTCTACTTCGAAGATGTCATGTTTGAGGGGCCATCGAGGTGGTCATTGATATAAGGGCAAGGGTCTGGCAGGGTTTAGAATGAAAATCAAAGTACCCTGCTATTTTAACCAGCAAGAGACCCTCAGAGTTCACTGGCATCTGGATCCAGTGCCCATCCTCACTATTTCTTTTCTGACATTTTGTATCCTAGCTTATCACTCAAGAGGAATTCAATGAGCACTTACTGTATACACATATGTATCCATAAGTGCCATTCATCAGACTGTGAATAAATACGAAACCTAGAGCCCTTTGTCTTACAATTAAACTGTTTTTACAAGCCCAGAACACACATTTCTGTACAAGATGACACATGAATAGACAACTAAAAGTGTCCTCAACCAAGTGAAAAATAATTAGGGCATCAAAGCCATCCAAAGATAGCTGGACGGTCACAGTGCCTGAAAGGATTCCCTGGAAAGTCAGATCCAGCTTAGTCATTGAAAGCAGCGCCTTCCCTGATGAAAAGAAGAGATCACAATGCAGTCAATCAAGCTTATCTGGGGTCCAGAGCCTTTGCAGAATCTCAGCCCGCCAGCCTGTGGCTCAGGTGTGCCCATCTAGATAAGAGTCTGACTTTGATATGTGCGATCACAACTCTCCTCTCATCCTTGCCTTTGGGGCGTTTTTCTGTGCTACTGAGTTTGATTCCAGTGATTTTTCTCCCTGCCCTGGTCACCTAGGGACTGCAAGATAACAGAGGCACGGAGCCTCCACTTACACAGAGCAAAGCAGTCTGTGGGATAACGAACAGTCAGCCCCTTGAAGCTCTGTCAGAGGTACTCAAAGACTTTCCCATTTACCGGTGCAGTTTCTGAGGAATCTGAGGCTGTGTGGGCCTGCCCACAGAAATAACAATCCTCACCCTTTTCACTGCTTTTTTTTTTTTTTTTGAGACAGAGTCTCGCTCTGTCGCCCAGGCTGGAGTACAGTGGCGTGATCTCGGCTCACTGCAACCTCTGCCTCCCGGGTTCAAGAGAGTCTCCTGTCTCAGCCTCCCAAGTAGCTGGGATTATAGGCATGCGCCACCATGCCCCGCTAACTTTTGTACTTTTAGTAGAGACGGGGTTTCACCATGTTGGCCAGGCCACTTGTACTCCTTCGCTCAAGTGATCCACCGGCCTCGGCCTCCCAAAGTGCTGAGACTACAGGCGTGAGCCACTATGCCCAGTCTATCCCCATCCTTTTTTAAAAAACTGAAGTAGAAGTATGGAGAACATAGCCAATTCTTGTGTAGATAATCAATAACACCCTCTTAAATAAAAATCATATTTACAAGAAAAGCACGAAAGAAAAAATTGTATGATTACCTAATGTGGTCAGAAGTTAGTAGTCCCATTTGTTGCTCCTAAATAAATCATGTGGAACTTAAAATTCCTCTATTTTTAGTTTCTGCTTTTTTGGGGGTGGGGTTGGAGGAGGTTAGATTAACAAATGAAGCCACACTGTGATGATTATTCATATGTAATACAAATATGTATATACATCTATATATATAAATTATAGATAGATACAAACATGTATATGAGATTAGTAATTTTTATGTTTTATACATATGTTTACAAACTCAGAAGTTATATACATTATATATATTAATACCTCATATGTATTGATATTATCCCATGATTCAAAGGGATTTTAATAAAGGTTGATTGGGGTATGACTTGCAAAACCTATAAGCAAAATAAAATTTTCAAAATATGCTTACAAATTAAAAAAATAAAAAAGGTAGTATATATTGCATGATCTGTATTTCATAGTTTTAATATATATAAAATATATCACAGATTTATATTTATAATAAAAATTTATAAATTATACACATTTAATATATAAAATTACATATCTGTGTATATATATATATAGAAAATAGCCTTTCCGTGTGGCAGAGACTCTTACTAGCACTGTTTGTATAGTAACTCTTTTGATCCTCAAAACTCCATAAGACTCAATTATTTTAAAGATGAGAAAAATGAGGCCCAGAGAGGTTAAGTCAACTAATCAACAACACACAGCTCATGAGGCTCTAATACAGCATTGGTTTTGCCACAGGTAGAGAAGCCTGAAAGAAAACATTGTGTGATACGTCAATGTGGTCAGTTTTCAGAACTCCCATGTATTGCTCGGATGTAAGTCATGTGGAAATTGAAATTCCTCTACTTTTAGTCTCTACTTAGGTATAAACATAAAGTGGAAGAGACACACATCTAAGCTGCCTTAGTCTAACTTCTCTTAATACAACATCTTTAAGCTCTTTGCATTTTTCTTTGATATTTCCAGGAATGCTGTCTCTTGTTTAGGAAACTCAATTTACGAAATGTAATTGTGCATCTTTAGGCCACCCCTGTAATCCCAGCACTTTGGGAGGCTGAGGTGGGTGGATCACCTGAGGTCAGGAGTTCAAGACCAGCCAGGCCAACATGGTGAAACTTCGTCTCTACTAAAAATACAAAAATTAGTTGGGCATGGTGTCAGCCTCCTGTAATCCCAGCTACTCAGGAGGCTGAGGCAGGAGAATCACTTGAACCTGGGAGGAGGAGGTTGCAGTGAGCCAAGATTGCGCCATTGCACTCCAGCCTGGGTGACAAGAGGGAAACTCCTTCTCAAAAAAAAAAAAAAAAAGAAAGAAAAAAAAAGAAAAGAAGAAGAAGAAGAAAAAAGAAATGTAATTGTGCATCGTTTTATCATGTCCCCTATGGTTCCTTTAAGAAAACAATTTTATTCAGACACCTTTTTCAGCACCTAGCACCATGTGTATGAAACACTTGGCTGACACTATCACAAGATATGAAAATGATTTTGTGTCATGTTAAATTGTTGGTAGAATATGCCAAAAAATCATTCCCAGAAGCTCTGATGACTCAGACATACAACCAAGGCATAGTAGATTATTTTTTCCAACAGCTAAAATGGCACAGCCCCATGGCAGTTGTATTTTAAACACTGGGAAAAAAAAGAGGGAAAAAAGATCATTCTCTTGGCCTACTTGCTTTGAAAATATGGCACTCTTTAGAAAAATCAAATACAAAATAAAAGTAGAGAAATTGATACAGAGTGCATGTTTTCAAAACTTTTGCCCAGAATAGGACTTCAAACATTTTATAGGGCATATCTGCAATGTGCAGTTGAAATGATCATAGTTTCATTTTAATAAAATGCAAATGCATAGATTGGTGTTAAGTAGATTCTACTGAAAAATCTGCACAATTTGCCTACTCAGTGCTGTAGAAAGCACTGCATCTTTCTGCTTTGTACTCACGCACTGGCGTCTCCCTTGTTGTAGAGGAAGCTTCTGAACAGCCTTTTCCAGCAATGAGCCTGAAAGCAAACTAAAACCCAAGTTGCCACCAAGATGACCCAGGCCTGAATACCCCCGCTGATCTTTTGTGGTTATCAGTCACACTTGGTTCTGAAAGAGAAGAAATAACCATTTTTTCCGTCTACCGTTGCCCAATGGCCTTAGTTGCAGCTTGAACACTCTTGTGGAAGCATAAGCTCTCCCAGCTGGTTTAAATGCTGTAGGATTAATTTTCAACCTAAATAAATCTAAGTATAATTTTCTGTATCTAATAACCTAAAAAGCTGTCAGTCATCTTGTTTTCTAACCTGTTTCTCTTAGAATCTTTAAACATATTTTGATACCTCAGCCATGCTGTCACTTTAAAAATAACTATGATAACTTTGGCTTGCTCACAACCTTTTTAAAATAAGCAGTATGCAATCATCAGGACCAAGAAAATGAGATTAATTTGTTAAATAAGGTTTATTTGTGCATGCTTCTGGCTCTCACAAACTAGAATCACTTATCTGTTAAAAAAACTAAGGTTGAATGCACGAAAATCAAACTTAACAATTGAAAGTAAATGATGAGATATCTTTTGTCAATATTTTTCTTTTGCATGTCATCTGGTTCTTCAAACCCCAAAAGAACAAATGCACATGAATTTATCCCTTGGTGTTTCAAGGGCATGCATTAGATTTACACTATTATTGCTGGCTGGCTCTTGGGGAATTTCAGATCCTACTCCTGAATGTGGCTTGCATGTTCAATCGCCATGGGAAGAAAACAAGAAGTAGGAATGATATTGCTCTATGGAGTTTGGCTGCAACAGAAAATGTCATTACTCTGCAAAAATTAACCTAAGCCCTTTGTTCTAGGAAAACATGGCCACAATGATCAGAATCACAGAACAAATATGTCAATGTGGACAAATCTGAATCAGCCATACAGAATGTAACAACAAAACCAAGAGTCAAAGACATTAATATGGGCCATCCCTATCCAAGCTACGCTCATGGACGAAGGGGTCCTGGGCTATAAATGGAATTCTCCCATCCTTAAGATGCCTGCATCTCTCCAATGGAGATGGTGTCTGCTGACTGGCCACAGAAGATGCCTCCCAGTACGTTAGTTACACAACTCCTCTTTTTTCTAGCTTTCCTGAATTCTAAAGAACCTGATTAAAATTAACTCCCACTGAAGATTGTGTTGACCATAGGATGTCTCTTTTCTGCAACAAATAAAATATTGGCATTTGGTTTCTTAGAAAAAAGCCTGGAGATTAATAGCATAGACTATCCTGTATAGTCTTTATTGAGACTCCAGTATTACCTCCAACTCTCTGTAGGATTTCAGGCATGTTACTCAGTTTATTTAATTCTCAATTACTCACAAAAGACAAAAGCAGCCCCTGTTGGTCAGCAGCTGACCTGGCAATGTACCCTAAGCCCTGGCAATGCTGGGAGTTGGTCTGTGCCTTGCAGCTAGGTTGTGCCATTGTTCTGTTGAACATAAAAAAAAAAAAAATCATGGAACAGCAACACCAGGCAAAATCACTGTGTGATCATGATAGAACAAGACAAAACGAAGACCACACTGTGATCACGTCCGGACACTCACACAAAAAAGGTGGTTAAAGGTGGTTATCCAAACACTCAAACATGACCTGTCCTGGCTGTCATCAGTGGCTGTTGTTTCTTTGCCAACCATTGCTTTAACCCATGCTTCATTTTTCCTTCTCTTACATGACATTGAATAAGATAACCAGTCATAGAATTGCCCACACTTCCTGATAGCATCAATTGCAAAGCCAAGCCTAGTTTCCCAGAATCCTCTGTAAATCATTTAACACAAGTCCCAATTCTCTCTTTCTTGTACTGAGACATCCCCTATGGTACATGGTACATATTCTTCCTTGTTGTAAACAGTCAACAGAGGTGGGAGGAACACCTGGGTTCATGAGTTCAAGACCAGCCTGGGCAACATAATGAAAACACACCTGTAAAAAAAAAAAAAACCTAAAAATTAGCCAAATGTGGTGGTGAGCAACTGAAGTACTAGTACTCAGGAGGCTGAGGTGGGAGGATCGCTTGAGCCCAGAAGTTGGAGGCTGCAATGAGCTATGATCACACCACTGCACACCAGCATGGGTAGCATAGCAAGACCCTGTCTCTAAAAACAAACAATAATAAAATATATAGAAATACATAAAAGAGTCAATAAACCCAAGTTTATTCAAGTATAAGGGGACTCTGGTGGTCTTTTTTCAAAGAAAATAAAGATAATAGTAATGGTCTCATAGGATTTTTGTAAGAGAGAGATGGGATAACAGATGCCATTTCAGAACAACATATTTGGTAGTTACAAAGTGAGTTACAAGCATGACATTATCATTATCATACCGGTATCTGGAGAAACGTATTAGCCAAAGTCGGCATCCGTGAGTAAAACCAACAGTGTGCTAGGGTCAATGAAAATTTTCTCTTACTCTAGAGTCAAAGGGTTTTCATAGACTGTTGCAAACTCCCCAACTGTTACACAACTTGCTGGGTCATCTCACTCAGTTTTTTCAGACAATCAAGGTTTTTCTCAACTGCTGATATTTAATTGAATCAAAATATGTGACCCCCTCCATAGCCCTAGGGATATGAGTTAACATTACCGAAAATACTATACTCTCAGGAACATTAAGCAACACCGGACAGCTCCCGCTTTTTGCAGGATTCTCTCCCATATACAGGCAAATGGCACCACTCATTAAAGAAGTGGAAAAGAAGCTCTAGCATTAAATATTTTTTTTTTACTGAAGAAGAAGTCCTGACCGATATCAACCACTAAGGCAACAAATCCAAATGGCAGGTGCCTCTGAAGAGAAACCAACTGAATTCCAATGATATCTCCAAAGATTACCAGTCAGGTTATCAATAAGAAGGAACTTAACCTTTCCTTTACTGTTGTAAAGGGGAATTAAAAAAACATAGCACCTTCTCTTTATATTGCTTTTGTGAACTGAATTGGGCATTGCATGTAAATATCTTAAGTAGGACTGGAGGACGGAGTGAAAGCCATCTTTTTAAATTACTTGTAGTATCAGCATAATTACAAAACATTTTAGGTCTTTAATTTTCCTAATTAGTTTGAACTATACATCATAACCCTAAAGAAAAAGGCAAAGTCTTTTTTCCTAAAGTTTCATAAATAATTTTACCATACCCCAAGCCAGCAAAAGCCATAATAAAAAGGTTTGTTAATTAGTCTGTCAGCTATACAATACACATTTTAATATTAGCAAGTATCGATCTGAAATATAATTAAAATACTTAAGCCTGAAAAAAACCCTAGTTACCACAGCAAGACTTTGCTATAGTTATGGATAAGTAGAATGTTTTTACTTCTGTGGTGGTTCTTTTAACCTTATAGCAATTCACTGGAATTTTCTCTTTAAAAAGCTATTAATAGAAATATATTCTATTGGAAATGTTGTCTTTTGCCATTTATTGAGTTGTTTATTATCAATATAATACATTTGAACAAATTTTAGAGGTACACGTGATATGGTCATATCTGTAAACAATGTGTCATGATCCAATCAGATAACGGGGATATGCATCTTCTCAAATATTTATCTTTTCTTTGGGTTAGGAACATTCTAATTCTTCTCTTCCAGCTATTTTGAAATATACAGTTCCCCACTGCATTAACCAATCCTAGAACTTATTCCTTCTATCTAACTGCATTTTTGTACCCCTAAACCAACTTGTATTTTCTTACAATGTCAATTAGTATGTCTTGTATAGTAAATCATATTAATAGGAGAATAGCTTTGTTTTGTGTATTTTAATTTCATTCTCCTCTGTGTAACCAAACATCTCCAAGACATTTATCTTCCTTTGGCTAAGAGAACAACATAAAAATTTGTTTTATATTGTTTCTTCCTGTTGATACCTTCTCTTCAGGTCAGGTAGACATCTCAATTCTAAGACCAAAGATCAATTCCACTTTGGAAAATGGTTTGGTAATTACTAACCTAAGATATCCATGCCCCTTCACAGACATTCTGCAAGTTTATGTGACACATCTGATGTATGAATGCTGTCTAAAGATCTAACATTTAACAATTATAACACATGGGGCATTTATTAGATGGTGAGTACTGACTCCGATAATATTTACAGACATGAACAAGGATGTTTGATCTACAGAAACCTCCTGCCACAGCTTGCCATGACTTTATCTAGAAGATGACTTCCCAATGAATACCCTTATTTCTGAGTAAGAAAACATTCTAGAACTGGCTTTTTCACCCCAGAATGATTTATGTGTGCCATGTGCCACGTGTATTAGTCTGTTCTCATGCTGCTAATAAAGACATACCCGAGACTGGGTAATTTATAGAGGAAAGAGGTTTAATTGACTCACAGTTTCTCAGGGCTGGGGAGGCCTCAGGAAACTTACAATCATGGCAGAGGGGAAGCAAACATGTCCATCTTCACATGGCAGCAGCAAGGAGAAATGCAGAGCAAAGGGGAGAAAAGCCCCTTATAAAACCATCAGATCTTGTGAGAACTCACTCACTATCACAAGAACAGCATGAGGGTAACTGCTCCCATGACTCAATTACCTCTCACTGGGTCCCTCCCACAACATGTGGAGATTAAGGGAACTATAATTTAAGATGAGATTTGAGGGGACCACAGCCAAACCATATCATTCTGCCCCTAGTCCCTCCCAAATCTCATGTCCTCACATTTCAAAACACAATCGTATCCTTCAAACAGTTCCCCAAAGTATTAACTCATTCCAGCAATAACTCAAAAGTCCAAGTTCAAAGTCTCATCACAGGCAAGGCAAGTCTCTTCTGCCTAAGATCCTGTACAATCAAAAGCAAGTTAGTTACTTCCCAGATACAATGGGGGTACAGGCACTGGGTAAATACACCTGTTCCAAATGTGAGAAATTCACAAAAATGGAGGGGCTACAGACCCCATGCAAGTCCGAAATCTTGCAAGGCAGCTAAATTTTAAAGCTCTAAAATTATCTCCTTTGACTCCATGTCTCACATCCAAGGTATGCTGATGCAAAATGTGGACTCTGATGGCCTTGGGAGCTCCGCCCCCATGACTTTGCTGGATAAATTCCCCACACCCCAGCTGCTTCCATGGGCTGGCATTGTCTGTGGCTTTTCCAAGCTCATGATGCAAGCTGTTAGTGGATCTACCATTCTGGGGTCTGGAGGACGGTGGCCCTCTTCTCACAGCTCCACCTGGCAGTGCCCCAGTGGAGATTCTGTGGAGGGGCTCCAACCCCACATTCCCCTTCCACCAGATACCCTAAATCTTCTCTCTCAAGTTTAAAGTTCCACATATTTCTAGGGCAGGGGTAAAATGCCTCCAGTCTCTTTGGTAAAACATAGCAAAAGTCACCTGTATTCTGGTTCCCAAAAAATTACCAATATCCATCTGAGACCACCTCAGCCTGGACTTCATTGTCCATATCACTATCAGCATTTTGGTCAAGGCCGTTCAACAAGTCTCTAGGAAGTTCCAAACTTTCCCACATCTCCCTGTCTTCTGAGCCCTTCAAACTGTTCCAACTTCTGCCTGTTACCCAGTTCCAAAGTCACTTCCACATTTTTGGGTATCTTTACGGCAGCACCCCACTCTCAGCAGCAATTTCCATTATCATGCTGCTAATAAAGACATACTCGAGAGTGGGTAATGTATAAAGGAAAAAAAGTTTGACTCACAGTTCAGCATGGCTGGGGAGTCCTCAGGAAACTTACAATCATGGCGGAAGGGGAAGCAAACATGTCCTTCTTCACATGGTGGTAGCAAGGAGAAGTGCCGAGCAAAAGGAGGAAAAGCCCCTTACACAACCATCTGATCTCATGAGAACTCACTATCATGAGAAAATCATGAGGGTAACCAACACAAGATTCAATTACTTCCCACTGGCTCCCTCCCATGACACATGAGGATTTTGGGAACTACAGTTCAAGATGACGTTTGGGTGGGGACACAGCCAAATCATATCACCATGCTATCTAGTAAAATGGTCAGGCACTTTTAGACATACAAAATTGACTATGTAAACTGTATAAACCAAGTCAATGGAGTAAAAATAAAAGAGAGTCTGTGTTTGGTGTAGAATCCGTTGAAATATGTGAGGTTCAATCAACATGCTTACTAAGAAATAGCATAATTTAAATTACTTCTTGTAATGCTTAGAAAGAGACACATTTTTAGAGCAAATTGCTGACTTATAAATCACTATCATAGACAATTGTTGGAAGAAAATTTTTCACCTGCAGAATGAAGTGTGCTCATGAAAGGTACACCTATTGGTTTTAGATCAGTGGGGTTTGAAATAAAAGCATTTAATTTTTCAATTTTAAAACAATCATATTGTGGACCATTTCAGAAAGAACTAGAAGACCTGAGAGCCTGGGGGCTCATTCAGAGTCATGTTTTTTTAAAAAAATATGGAAACCACTAAGTGTACATTCACCATAAAATCCTGCCCGAACTCTTGGGAAGGTAAATCAGCTACTAATAAAACTTTGTTGCAAACCAGAACTCTATCAAGAAATAAAGGAAAAATCCAAGGTAGAATACATTGATTTGATTTTCTAATAGTAGAAACATTTAAACATCACTGTTGTGTTTTAATCTCATTTGAAAACAAATGCAAATTTGACAACATGAGCACTCACCACTAAGGGGTGTAGAATATATCTAATTTGTTACCTAAGAAACTTGAAAGGAACTAGTAGAATCTCTCTTTAATTCCCATGTTAGGGTGGAAGCTCCCCTAAAACCAGGAAACACGTGTAATGACTTCCTGTAGGGGGTGCACGGCAACATATTCAAGCTAATGTAGAAGATATTTGAGGTCGAGGCATGGAAAAATACTGAGGCGTGGTGTGCATGTTGTTTGTGCATGAGACTATAACTCCTTGTCCCTGAAAACAGGACAGGGAGTAGTATGTGTGATAAATAGTGCTGAACACAGCCTCCTAAGAATGTGGTTTCAGTGTTTTTTACAAGGTCATATGTGCCTCCTGACCCGACCGCAAAGAGCCACCTGGTGGATGTCTTTTGTTCATCTGAATTGTAGTTTAAACAAGCTCTCTCAATAAATATTCGGGTGGATGGATCCTGGGGTGGCACTCTCTCAGAAGAGCTGTTCCCTGCCCCATTCAGCTGGAATTGTCTGAGTACTTAATTTTCAGCTCACTGCAGCTATAAGCTGCACTTGCCTGTTTACGTCTAAGCTCAAAAGACATTCATTAAATCAATAAAAGAGATTTAAAATAATTAAACGTTTTTGAACTTCCATACAAACATGCCTCTTACATACCTAAAATAAATACAAAACAGATAGGGACAGGAGGCAGGGAAATTCTGGGCAGAAGAGAATGGGTTCCCGGTGAGAGCCCCGCCCTCAAGCCAAAAAGTGTGCAACCACGGCCCAAAGTGAGAATTTACATTCCTGTTTTCCCACTCGACTGTTGCCTTTTCCAAAACCACCCATGGCCTGCCCTGCACCACATCCTGTGCCCATAAAAACTCCAGGCATAGCTTGGAGAGGGGAGAAGCAGTTGGACATTGGAGATTATGGTTGCACATCAGACAGAAGTGGTTTGACTTCAGAGGGACAGCTTGATGGCATAGCTTTGGAGAGGATTCTGGCCGGGGATGACGAGACTCCTGGGGAAGATTATCTTCCCACTCCATCCTGTTTTCAGTTCCCCTTCCTGCTGAGAGCTACTTTCACCAGCAATAAAATCCCCTGCATTTACCATCTTCAATTTGTTCATGTGACCTCATTCCTTCTGGACGTCAGACTGTTGCGGGATCAGGAGGACCAGAGAGAGACCTTGGGGTGTATACAGGAGGATATCTTTATTATTGAGTGCACTCTGACCCAGTAGACTCAATGTCCAAGGACTGGGACTGGAACAAAGACAGCACTTGACCTTCACACACACTTTACAAAAGGGGGTGGGCTAGCTTGAAGCAAGCTTACAGTGGCGTGAAAGCAGGGATACAGAGTCAGGACAAACTCAGGACTGCACATGACCATTGCCAAGCAACCCTGATGTCTGTTATCTAAGTTTTGCTCTAAAGTGCCCTGCACTGGTTTACTTCATAACCTTCACTACGGTGCCCAGGTAGCTATAGTTCAGACCTAATCAGGCTTCTCATGACCTTCATTGTACTTTTTGGATAAAACACAATACTTGAAGTCACTAGTTACAGAGAACATGAATCTATAAACTCATTCCATAAAACAAAGGAAAATTTGTTTTTCTTCTCCCTATGTTGAGGGAGTGCTGGGAGAGTCTCCAGAGCACATCAGATAATATTATCTATTATCACGACTTTTCCTGGGTCTGGGCTGGGCCTGTTGCTGCCTCTGGGACCAGTCAGCCTAATACAGGAAAACTTATTTCTCTTTCTTTTTAATTTTATTTTCCTTTAATTTCCCTCCTCAGGACAAGAACTTGGGTGCCATGAATGCGGGTGCAAAAGGCTGTCACACGGACCCTCCACTGAGCTGTTAACACTTACGCTGTCCACGGATGGCAAAGCCAAACAGGCAGTGTAACACTTCCTCTGGGACTTCAGCGGTTGCAGGCTACCCTCTACTAGATGCTGCCATGGGGCTGGTATGAAGTTCATTCTTGCTGGAGCCCAGAATTGCTCGCCCTGGCTCCTGTACCTGCTCACTTGTGCTTCCCCTCCCACAAGGGGTGAGCAGCGAGTGAGCAGAGTTCACCCCTACTGGCCCAGAAGCAGCCGGCTAGTTCCAGCACCAGTGCACTCCAGTTCCCACCTGTGAAGGGGTCAGGGAAATACCCTGTTTCACTAAGACACTTGTAAAGAAGTAGTAGGGTCTTTGTTTATTTCCCATGTTGAGGTGGAAGTTCCCTAAAAACAAGAAACATGTGTCACAAGTTGTCTGTTCACATCTGACCTCAAAAGATATTTATTAAATGAATGAGAGGAGATTTAAAATCATTTAATGTTTTTGAACTCCTACACAAATGTGCCCCTTGCATATGTAAAATTAATACAAAATCACATTTATTAATTATGCATTTTGTGTCTCTTTGTGATCCCATGTTCTGTCATTTTACAACTACATTTAAAAGATAAAACACAACTTAAGGGAAAAATGAAAATAAAACTTGTCCTCATACACTAGATGTTTCTCAAATGGATACTATCTCTTTTGATGATAGCAAGAGTATCTGTACTCACAAACAGCAATATGTTAAGCACATCATCTATTCACAGAAATAGTACAAGTTATAGAGAGGAAATGAAAATAAAATGTTTCATTTGATAGGAATGGTGAAGCAGGAAATGAGAAGAGTAGAAAATGAACAAAGGCGTGCTTTTCTTTTTCTATCACTAAACATTAAGTGATGCCAATTTGTTATTTTCTTCTTGGAACTGCATGGGTAGGGTTTTGGAAACCGGAAACTGCTGGATCAAATAAGGTTCTTGGCTTATGCACTTCTAACCCTGTTTCCCCCATTCCCTGGGGCTTCAAGATCATTCACACAAAAGGCATGCTTTTGAATATTAGGTAATATTTTCTCCTGCTGGTAATTTGCTCTGCAGATTGCAATGCTTCACGTTCCTAAGGATTGACAGAATGTTGCTCTTTAGGGATAAATGTAGCCCACTGAGAAGAGGGTCAAGATGAAGGATCAAGATTCAATTAGATGTTTCAGAATTTACATGAGATATTACCCCATGTGCCTATCAATATTGCAATCCAGCAAGAAAACAACACTCGGTGAGATGTTTCTGGAACTGCACTAGTTTACTTATCCTGATATCACAAGATAAGTGCTTTTTTCAATTATATTTTACCTTCAGATTATTTGGAAAAACTAAAACAAATTCAAACAAAACAAAACAAACTACAAAACTGAGACAAGGCAGTGAATGGGGATTCTGTCCCAGTGCAGATCCCGGGGACTCTCTTACTGGCATGATGAACGGTTAATAGCTCTGTTGCACTGAGGAAGTAAAATGCATTCCTCCAAAAAATGGACCAATGAAGACATAGCTTGGGCCTTAAGGTCATGTCAACCAAATGGTTGAAACCACAAGGAATACATGCAATCTGAGTGCCAACTGTCATCAATACAACAAAGACATTTGAGATGAGGATGAGTCCCTGAGTGGCATTTAGCTTCCTCCCAGAGAAGTGAGCCTTGGCTGTCTGCATCGGAGCCATCAACACACAGCCCTAGGTGGTCTTCACTATCCAGCTGTTGGGACTCAGAAACCCATACTCCAAAATATGGTACTTTGATGTGCTGAACTGAAGAAGAAGCCTCAAGGTCTCTCTCATCTGCTCCCACTCCCTCTTGTCTGTCAATCCTCTGTGACCCCCAAAGCACAGGAGGAAGTTGTTTTCTGAAGTTGTTTATCTGCCCAGTGTCTGGACCCATCAAAGAAGAAAACAATGACCTCTGGTCCCTTCCCCGAGATTCTAGTAACTGAACTCATATCGCAGGAAGAAAGACTGAAGTCTGTCAACACACTTGGACAGACGTTTGTGACAAACCACTATCTGCTCTGCAAGCCCAACAGACTTTGTTCTAAGCCACTGTATGTTTTTCAAGCCCACTTAATTCCCTAAAAATCATTTACTGTTCCCCTAAGTATCATCCAGGAGTCCTCACCTCCCTTTCCTCTAGGAAGTAGAGTATATAAGCATATCTACCCCATTAAGTTATTGGGTAATCATTCTCCTACTCCTTCCTGCCAAGCTATCCACATTAAAGGAAATTTGCATGCCTTTTCTTCAATTATTCCGCCTTTTTAAAGTTGAGTTTTCAGTGAACCCTCAGAGGGGAAAAGGGAAGTTTCTACTGGGTGCCTACACAGCCAACAGTTTTGACTAACTCTTATAGGATAGATTTTTGCACAGTGTTCAACCCGGAGCCAGGAACAAAGCACAGGTTCTATGAGTTAATAATGATGAGAAAATAACTCAAGTCTAAGGGGTGAAAATAGGAAAACCTGTCACCTTAATACAGTGTGTATTTTCTACAGTGGGAAGGAAAAAGTGTGGGCAGATATCTAATAGTTGCATATGCAGCTGAAAATATAAAGTAATCTAAATACCAGATCCAAATGCCAGATTAACAATTCTTGCAGTAAGAATCATCTACTAATAGTCCCAAATTTTATTATAAACCAAGTAAATGTAAGTAATGTTTTGGCATGTGGTTTAAAAAGTGAATAATTTGTGCAGATGTGAAGAATACACTTAAAGTTAGAAAAACTAGACCAAAGTTAGACATCAAACATCTTCATCATCCTAAAAACAATTTTATCTTCCCAAACATACTTCATCTCAAACGAGCTATTTTACCCACCTCTCTTCAGCATGGGGTTTATCTGTGGTCTTGTAACTAGAAATTATATGGCATTAAAAAAGATTATCAACTTTATCTTTCCCTTCTCTGTTAAAAGTCACCATTTTTAAGTAATTATAATAAAAGATGAAAATGAATGACATTTTGAAACACGTCAAACAGCAGCATATGTTGGCAAAGATGCTGAGAAAAGGGTGCAGTTATACACTGTTGGTGGGAAGGTAAATTAATACAATCTCTATGGAAAACAGTATGGAGATTCTCCAAATGACTTAATAGAAGTACCATTTAGCCCAGCAATCCCACTTGTGGGTTTCTACTCAAAGGAAAAGAAATGGTTCTATCAAAAAGACACCTCCACTCATATGTTTATCACTACACTATTCACAACAGCAAAGTCACGAAATCAACTGAAGTGTCCATCAACAGATGACTGGATATATAAATGTTTATATATGCCACAGTTTATATATCCATGGAATACAACTCAATAGTAGTCATAAAAAAGAATGAAATTATGTCTTTTGCAGCAACATGAATGAAACTGGGTGGAGGCCACTATCCTAAGTGAAATAACTCAAAAAGTCCAATACTCATGTTCTTATTTATAAGTGGGGGCTAAACAACAGGTACACGTTAACATACAGAGTAGAGACTACAAAATGTGAGGAGGTGGAAAGAGGAGGAAAGGGCATGAAGGATGAAATACTACCTACTGGATACAGGTTCCACTATTCCGGTGATGGGTACACTAAAAGCCCAGATACCACCACTATGAATATACCCATATAACAAAACTGAATTTGTAACACCTGTAAATTTATAAACATTTTTTAAGCAAAAAATAAAAGGCAAACAAAAGTGTGTTTTCTTAAAACATGTTATTATTTTGTTCTTAATTTTATTTCTTAAAACATGTATTTTGTTAGTAAGTATATATATTTGCTAACAAAATAGTGGAAGCAAATACAAAATATACCATGTAGCTGTGAGCCCAGGGCCCTGTAAGGGGCATGCTTGCATCATGTAATTTCTGACCATATGACAAATGGAATGGATAGAAGCTAGATACATATACAATTTTCTCCTTTCTACAAGTTCACAGTTTCAAAGAAATTTATTAAAGTCTTTCCCTGGTCAAAAGCATGGACATTTAATTATCAGCTCAAGTTTGCTCTGAGATCAAATGGAGACACTGGGGTTGTGAACAGTCAAATTAAATTCTAAGCTAAAATGCCTCTGAAAGTAACAGATAAGGAAGAAGAGAGCCCTGGGAACAGTTTAGTTTAGTCTTCCATGTCAGGATGCTGAGGGGTACATTGACATGTTTTGTTTGATTGTTGTTTAGTTTGTTTATATGATCCTTTCAGGACCTTTTCTACACTTTTTAAAGAGAGCATCCCAGTGAAGTATATGACAACTTCAGACTTCATTTTTCTTCTATTTAAGATGAAATTCACATAACATAAAGTGAACCATTTTAAAGTGTACTGTTCTGTTCAATGGCATTTAGTACATTCGCATTTTTGTGAATCTGTCTCTAGAAATTTTTCATGTTCACAAACTGAAACTCTGTAACCATGACACGCTAATTCCCTACAGTCCTGTTCCAAGCACCAGCAACCACTAATCTATTTTCTGTCTCTGTGAATTGAATCCAAATATCCATCAAATGAAAAATAGATAAACATAATAGAATATGGTCTATCATACAATGGAATAGTATCCAGTCATAAACCAGCATACAGTACTGATTAATACATGCTACAATGTGGATGAACCTTGTAAACCTTGTAAACATTTTATTAGGAGAAAGAAACGTGATACAGAGTGTATGATTTCACTTATATGAAATATAAGATTTTGTGAATACACAGAGATGGGTTTTTAAAAGTTACTTTATTTCTGCCACTCAAGTATTACCATGTCCATTCCAATACTGCAGGATATGCAATACTGAACATGCTCTAACATGGTGACGTTACAAAGAGTCAATTAAATCACAGATAACATAATGATTTATTTTATTGTGATACAATATAGATAATATGAAATTGATCATTTTAACTAGTTCTTTGGTGTATAATTGAGTGGCCTTAAGAACAGTCACATTATTGTCCAACTGTCCCCATCATCCATCTCCAGAACATTTTATACCTTTCCAAACTGAAACTCTATCCACCAGGAAATAATTTTCCATTCCCTTCACCTCCCAGCCACACACAAACACCATTCAACTTTTTGCCTCTGTGAATTTGACAACTCTGCGTCCTCATATTGGTAAAATCATACAGCATTTGTCCTTTTGTGACTAATTGTAGCTTATTTCTCTTAGAATGATGTCCTCAAGGTTTATTTATGTTGTAGCATTTATCAGAATTTCCTTTCTTTTAGGGCTGAATAATATTCCATTTCAGCAGTGTGTCTCTGTGTGTGTGTGTACACTTTTTTATCCATTCATCCATCAATGGACAGTTGGCTATTTCAAAAGTTCAGATTTTAGCTATTGTGGATAACATGGTTAAGGATTGCACATACAAATATCTCTTTGAATTCCTGCTTTCAATTCTTTTGAGTGTATACCCAGAGGTAGAATTGTTGGATCACAGATGGTAGTTCTATGTTTATTTTTTTTAGGAACAGCCAAAGGGTTTTCCACAATGACTGTACCATTTTACATTCCCACCAGCAATGTGAAAGAGTTCCAGTTTCTCCACATCTCCATCACAACTTATTTTACGTTTACTTTATTAACAGCCATCCTAATGGATATGATTTCCATGATCTGAAAACATGATTTCTTGTGCATTACTGAGAATGTCAACAATTGAGATTTTCATTGTACTGGCCCAGGCTCCCAAGACTCAACAATGAACGAAACAAACAACAATTCATGCCCTTGAAGGGCTGACATTCTGGTGGGTGGGTACTGATTGGAAGAAAAGCAATTGAGTTGCAGTATAATTGTGGCCAAGATGGTCATAAATTTGATTGGAAATTGGATCCACTTCTGCCACTGTCAAGTTTTGTGACCCTGACCACAAGCCTTCATTTCTTCATTTGTCAAATGTGGTTGGTTGTCCAGGCCCATGGGAACACGTATGACGACATAAACCACTTTCACAACACTGGGGGCCCCTATTTCAGCCAGATCCAAGAGAATCTGCTCTCTGTTCACAGAATGAACACATCTAAATCATAACTCTCTATCCTGCATTTTTCTTCTGTTTTGTCTCTCTTACATTTTCTTTTTAGGTTCTATGGTGATTTGAACTTGAGGCTCAGTTTCTAATGCATTCCATGTCCAGTTATTCCAATGCGATGGAGAATCACAAAGTGAAGCAAGTGGGATATATTGCTAACCATGAATAAGAGGTTGAAATGTCATGTTCTGATTAACAGCAGTCAATTAGGGCTAATTTCCCATAGGAGTACAGGTAAATATTATCTTGCCTACAACTTGCAGGTGAGTGACTACAAAACTTGTATTTATCTAGCAACCTTCAGTACCATTGTGCTGACTGCTGAGATCAGGAAATATCTCTTTGCTGCCTAGTTAGTGTTGTTCTCATGAATTCGGGGGTGGCAGTGGGGGTGCTTCCTGCTTCTAGACCCCTACCTTTAGACCTCCTGGATCTCCTCTATGAACCTGCAATTTAAAATGGTAGCCCCTAGCTCAATCGGCCTCCAGGACTCTAACAAAGACCCTTCCATCTGTTATAATTGATGAATGGGTCCGTAGTTTAGTGATCCTTCTGTATTAAGTATTTGAATTATACTTTTGGGACAATATGAATATATCAAAATTCTTTTATTTTTTATTTTTATTGATTGATTGATTGATTGTGTGGACAGAGTCTTGCTCTGTCGCCCAGGGTGGAGTACAGCAGTGGTACAATCTCAGCTCGTAGCAACCTCTGCCTCCCAGGCTCCAGCGATTCTTGGGTCTCAGCCTCCCAAGCAGCTGGGATTACATGTTTGTCATACCATGCCCAGCTAATTTTTGTATTCATAGTTGAGATGGGGTATTGACGTGTTGGCCAGACTGGTCTCAAACTCCTGGCCTCAAGTGATCCACCTCCCATAGCCTCCCAACGTGCTGGGGTAACAGGCGTGAGTCACTGTGCCCAGTCTCAAATATCTTTTTCTACATCAATTTAGGGATTACTCATTTCGAATCGCAGTAATCTCTATTTACCAAACAACAAGAGGAAGGTTTCAAATTTGAACTTCAAATGAATATGCTCAGGATAAATTACAGGCAAACACTACTAACTTCCTATCACTGGTATATTCAAAAGTTAAATGAAAATTCCACTGCGAATCAAAGAATAGTAAATGGGACTCATTAATAATATCCTATTTGTACTCTTCCATCCATATCTTAAAAGTGTTTAATAATCTATTAATCTATACTTGCACCAGAACTATTATTCTGCAATATAAACTATCTCAGAGTCAAAAGGCTTTCCTAAATATGATAATAAAAAGGAAAGAAGTTTTGGTACTATAAAAACCTGCTGTTAATCTTACCCACAAGATACTTTATATTTAAACCAATAAGCTTGCCAACCTGTGGCAAATGAGAGCATTCATGCTGGCCAAAAGTAAGGCAAGTTTATTTCTATTCAAGTGAATGAATCTCTACCAATACCCAACATCTCAAATTCAGAAATATATATATATATATATATATACACACACACACACATAAACACACACATATGTATCTGCTTCTACAGTAGGAATTTCTGGCATCATCCTAGTAAAATTTTTAAAAGTCTATAGAACTTCTCTATAATGGCCATTTTTATTTTCACCAATCAAACACTCTGCTGGAGATGCAATAAGATGATATCATCTGAAAGAAAAATCTCTCTCCCGCCGATCAGTCAATTAAGATCTCATGAGGTTTAGGTATCGTTTTTCTCCATCTAGGTCCTGTAATCCATGGCCTAAAGTTGGATCTCACGAGAATATAGGTCCTACCACCAGTAGGGGTCAAGGCAGCGTCTGTGAATCAGACACCATTAACACCATCTTCTGTAGAACACCTGACTTGTCTGAACGTTACGTAATCTTTACTCACCAGTCTTTAAAACCAGGAAAGGATGTTACATGATCTCTTCATGGTACCGTGGGGTGAAGAGAAAGTAAAAACAAAAAATAACACCATCTCACAAATCTGGGGTTCTGGCAAATCCGATATGTTCTAAAGAGAAGGCTATGAAACAGCTGAGTTTGAAAAAAAAAAAAAAATGAGGCACTACAAGGCCATTCATTGCATTAAAAGTCCATGAGTCGTTTTAAAACTTGAGATATATTTGAATAAGTCCCTTTTTTAAAACCTGCATTAATCTTTGATTTTAATTTTTAGGAACCTCCATTTTCAGATGGCACATGCCCAAATTGCAATTCCAAGGCAGAGCATTAATAAGCATTTGTAATCAGACTTAATAATAGAAGGAAAAGGTGGGAAGAATATAGCAAGGTAAAAGGTTTTGCTTTATATTTATAGCCTGCAATTTAAGAAGGAAGTGTGAAATATAGCTCTGCGTATTGCTGGAGCAAAAGCACAAGTTTTGTGGCCAACGGGGAAAAACGCTTTTACTCCTTGTCAAACTGATGGAGAAGTTTTAAAGGCTCAGGAAATAAACTTTTAGATACTGCATGACTACATTATTTGAAAGCAAAGAGGATGCAAGAAGGAGATGAAGAATCCCAGACTGTCCTCAGATCTTCTTGCCAGAGCGTGGCCTAGCAAGGAGAAAGCCAGGTGGCATCCTGAATACAGTGGCTGTGCACACATATGTAACGAAAACATCTGAAACACCTACATTCATACATATATGTTGCAATAATGATGTGATAGGTGGAGTGGGTTGAGTAATATCCTCCAAAAATATACGTCCACCTGGAAACTCGGAGTGTGGCCCTATTTGAAAATAGGGCCTTTGCAGATATAATTAGTTAAGGACCTGCAGATAAAATTATCCTGAATTGAGGGTATAGCCCTAAATCCAATGACTGGTGTCTGTATAAGAAAAGGAGATGACACATACAACAGAGGGAGGACGGCCTTGTGAAGATAGAGACAAACACCGAGGCCACCAGAGCTGAAAAGGCAAGAAAGGATCTCTTTCTGGAACCACCCAGGGAAAGGCAGCCCTGCCGACAGGTTTATTTTGAACATCTGATTTCCCAAACTATGAAAGAGTCAATTTCTCTTGTTTAAAGCCATCACATTTGTGGTCATTTGTTATGGCTGCTCTAGAAAACTAATAAATGGAGATTACAGGATCATTTAGAAAACAGGCCAGCCAATTGCAAAATTCAGCAGAACTCTTAGAAAACCATGGTTTATGGTCTTTTCATAATGAGACATTTAAAATACCAATGAAAAGACCTAAAGAAAAAAAAATTCTACCATAGAGCTCTACTGTTTTGCTTTTATAACTTTCACAATCTGTTAAAACTATAAAGATACGTAGATTTTTGTAAACTACAGGTTTCAATTCAAGATCAAATGCATGCCACAAATATAAAATATCTCCATTCCAGCTAACCTATGTGTAATGAATTATGATACAGGTATACATAGATATTTCGGGGAACATGGAATCTTCAGTGTTTATGAAAAAGAAACAGCTGCTAAGTGTAAAGAGTGGAAATAAACACGGTTTACGTGAAACTGGGCATTCACTGATTTTGAGAATCAGGAGTTCACTCAAACTAAAAAAAAAAAAAAAAAAAGTGTATGAGTAAACAGATTCACTCCTTTTTTAATTAGCTCGCATTTTGCAATTTGGAGCCAAAAATCCTGCAACGGCTAATCGTCCATAAAGTGCTTATTGTCTGGTAGATACTAGGGAGAGAAAGGTAGTATGAGCTATGATCACAGCCCTCAAGGACCGTAGAAACTGGTGTCAGGAAGCACACCTACAATTCCAGCATTTTGGGAGGCTGAGGCCGGTGGATCACCTGAGCCCAGGAGTTCATGACCGGCCTGGGCAACATGGTGAAAACCCCTCTCTAAACAAATATAAAAATTAGCTGGGCATGGTGGTACATGTCTGTAGTCCCAGCTTCTCAGGAGGGTGAGATAAGAGGATGGATTGAACCCAAGAGGTTGGGACTTCAGTGAGCTGTGATCATGACACTGCACTCCAAGCTATCTGAGAGAGCGAAACCTCATCTCTAAAATAAAATAAAAACAAATCAATTTAAAAAAGTGAACATCCTGGCCAGGCACAGTGACTCATGCCTGTAATCCAAGCACTTTGGGAGGCCAAGGCGAGCGGATCACGAGGTCAGGAGATCGACATCATCCTGGCCAACATGGTGAAACCCCATCTCTAGTAAAACACACAAAAAAATTAGCCAGGGCATGGTGGTGCGGGCCTGTAGTCCCAGCTACTCGGGAGGCTGAGGCAAGGGAATCGCCTGAACCCAGGAGGCGGGGGTTGCAGTGAGCCGAGATCGCGCCATTGCCCGGCAGCCTGGCAACAGAGCAAGACTCCATCTCAAAAAAAAAAAAAAAAGTGAGGATCTTAAGATGAGAACTTACCCCAGTTCACCTGGATGAATCCAGGTAATCATGTTTTTTTGTTTGTTTCTTTTTTAAGATGGAGGGTTAGAAACAGAGAATGAGATCTAAGATATGTAGCCAGTTTTCAAAAGAAGACAGACAGACCAAGGAAATGGATTCTCTCTTCGAATGCCAACACATTTGGGACTTTTAGCACCCAGAACTGTGAGATAATAAATCTGCATTGCTTTTAATTCCCTAGAGTTAACATTAGAGTTATAACAAGTTGTGATAACTTGTTATAGCAGCAATAGGAAAGAAACAAATACAGATAGAAAGAAAGGGATGTTTTTAGTGAAGGAGAGAGTCATCAAGAACTCCAAATGGTTCTGGAAAATCAAAATCAAAATTCAAAATTTTCCAGCAAATTGAACCCTGAGAGTGCAGAGTGCAAGGCACTAATGGAAATGATAAGCAGTTTCATGGAGTAGAAGGGGTAAATTCTGATCGAAATGGGTTCAAGAGACAGAAACAAGAAAAACAGTGCACCCAGACAGGATGTCAACTTTTTTGTTGTTTTGAGGGCACAGGGGCCATTATTTTGCCTACTACAGTGTCGAGAATACTTCAACCTCTCAATTTTCTTGCTACCATAGTAGATGCACTCTGCTTATTGTTTTTCATCTTTCCACACTCTGACTATCGGAGGGTTGAAGGCTCTGGGTCTTAGAACTTTTCTGCACACTCTCTCACATAGAAATCTTGTTCAGTTTCTTGGACTTTAAATACAGAATGCGATGACATGCAGCTTGGTCCTCTCCCCTAAACTCCAGACTCACATCTATCTGCCCACTCTCTTTGTCTGTTTGATGATTAATACAGGATTCAAATTTAATATGCCCAACCTTGATCTCCTCATCCCCTAAACTTATTCCTCCTATGGTCTATTTCTTTTCTTTTCTTTTTTCTTTTCTTTTTTCCTTTTTTTTTTTTTTGAGATGGAGTTTCACTCTTGTTGCCCAGGCTGGAGTGCAGTGGTGCGATCTTGGCTCACTGCAACCTCTGCCTCCTGGGTTCAAGCGATTCTCCCACCTCAGCCTCCCGAGTAGCTGGGATTACAGGCACCCGCCACCATGGCTGGCTAATTTTTGTATTTTTAGTAGAGACGGGATTTCACCATGTTGGCCAGGCTGGTATTGAACTCCTGACCTCAGGTGATCCACCGTCTCAGCCTCCCAAAGTGCTGGGATTATAGGTGTGAGCCACCACACCCGGCCATATGGCCTATTTCTTGTTGTTCTCAAAGTATACTTCTAAATTGGCCAGTATTGTCCTGGAATCTTCTCATTCTCTGCCACCCTGTATCCAATCTATCAGCAAATCCTGTTGGATCTGCAAGACATTCAGAACAACCTTTTTCTTTTCTTTTTTTTTCTTTCCATTCTCACTGGTACTGCCTTGGTTTAAGCTAGTATTATTTGATTATAATTTAGTCCCTAGGATAGGAAAATTACTTTGCACCTGTATGTTTTATCCTCTAGGGTTCATTTCCATAAAGCTAATAACTTATTAATCTTGGATTGGACAAAAATAAGACAATTCTACTAGAACACAGCACATTTGTTTTTGTATCACTGCTGTCATGCATGTACATATGTGCATATTCATGCTTCTTGTAGAACTGCCTGTGCTATTACAGGCTTGTAGGCAAATGTCAGGGGAAAAAAAGCTGCAGGCCAGAATATGTATAGTAGTCTTACCTTTTTTAAACTTTACGAGTAATTTGTGGGGTACTTGAGATGTTTTGGTACAGGCATGCAGTGCATAATAATCACATAGTCTTTAAACATTCCGCTCAGATTGCCTTTTAGAGATTTTTCCATTATCCTACTCGAAAGGACTAATTTCCTTGAATATATGCAGATACTGACAGAATTATCACCAGAATCCTAATTCCAATGTACTTGAATTTGGCTCTCAATTTCAATGCTTATCCCTGGAACTTTCCATCATCCCTTGGGATACTCATCATACTCTTATTTTCATTTAGAGCACAACTTACGTCCTTCTGTCCCCAAGGAGAAAGAGGACACGTCATCCTCATCAACTAAAAATGATCAACCTTTCACATACTGGATGAGAAGCAAAATGAAGAAAACAGGCTGAAGAGAGAAAGGGATGGTGTCTTTTAGAATTAAGAATCTTAAGAGACTGTTTTGAATGCAAAACTTTCAAATCCAGAACATTTTTAAGGCCTATTCTCTGTGACTACTAACTCATGCTCAAATGACATTCTACATTCAATTAACTGGGAATTATATATTGATGGAATAGATACTTCTGTGAGTTTTGTTTGAATATTTTGACTTCTAAATATGGTTTTGCATGTAAAAATAAAATTTCAGCTTCTTTAAAGAAATCCTGAATCGTTTATAAATAAATCAAGGAGAGTCTCCACAGCATGACAGAGGCCGGATGATACTTTTGTGTATTTGGGATTGGAAAAAATAAGTCTTTGAAGAGAAATCTGCACTCCCGTGTTCACTGCAGCACTAATCACAACAGCTGAAATATGGAATCCACCTGAATGTCCATCATTAGATGAATGAAGAAAGAAAATGGTGCTTATACACATAAGGAACTATTATTCTACCTCAAAAAAAGGAACGAAATTGTGTCATTCAGGACTATATGGATGAACCAGAGGACATTATGTTAAGTGATACAAGCCAGACACAGAAAGACAAATATCACATCATCTTACTTACATGTGGAATCTAAAAAAGTCAAGCTTACAGAAGCAGAGAGTGGAATGTTCTCTTACAGAACTTGAAGCTTGAGGTGGAGAAGAAAAGGGAGATGTTGGCCAAAGGTTACAAAGTTTCAGTTAGCAGGAAAAAGTTCAAAAGATCTGTACAATATGGCAAACATAGTTGAATCACAAGGAATTGAATATGCGAACATATCTAAGAAAGTAGATTTTAAGTGCTTGCACCACAAAAACAAGCATTTGAAGTAATGCACTTGTGAATTAGCTCGATTTAGCCATTTCTCAATGGATACATATTTCAAAACATCACTTTGTACATGATCAATATATTCAATTTTTATTTGATGACTAAATGAATACATTAGGGATAAAAGCACTAAACAAAGAACATTCTTTTCTACCTTGTCTCCACTCCTCCGTTGATTTTGAGTCTTTTTTAAAAATTTGAGACAGGGTTTCACTCTGTTGCTGAGACTGGAGTGCAATCACAGCACACTGCAGCCTCGAACTCCTAGACTCAAGCAATCCTCCCGCCTCAGCCTTTCAAGTAGCTGGTACACCAGGCATACATCACTACATCTGGCTAATTTTTCTTTTTCCTTCCTTCTTTTCTCTCTCTCCCTCTCTTTCTTTCTGAGACAGGGTCTCACTATGTTGTCCAGGCTGATCTTGAACTCCTGGCCTCAAGGGATCCTCCCACCTTGGCCTCCCAAAGTGCTGGGATTACAGGTGAGAGCCACTGTACCCAGCCTTCCCCTGATTTTCCTTGCCCAATAAATACCCTTCCATCTGATGTCTCGCTTATTGTTGGGTCAGCTGAGGACCGGGGAGCCTCTTTGCTCTGCTGTTCCCATCAACTCTTATGTCAATGGCACCTTCCTGGTGAGAGAGTCCTTATCCCACTGCAGTCACCCCCATCTCTGCTCCATTTGCCTCTGAGGTCCTAAGGACAAAGCACTCATCCTTCATTTCCCTTGATCTTCCCATCCTGAATAAATCCAAGGAATGCAGTGGGCTTTTGAGCCACTAGGAGGCAGAAGAGGAAAGTCCAAGCAAATGATCATTCTGAGAGCAAAAAACGTGATCCTGGTTTTGTTTGCCCCACAAAAGATCTGTCCACACCTATCAATCTGCAGCCACAACAACCATGGGATTACAGTGTTTCCAAGTGTGTATTCAATGCATCAAAACCTCATTATAAAGAAGATGACGATGACAAACAAGACATTGTGTTTGGTTTTTTTTTTCAAAGTGTCTTGGTTTTTCTTTATCTGATAATTTTTGGATTAGAGGTTGCCCTGTCTTCTCCAATGTGTTCATTCTATTACTGTGTTATCTACAGCATGGACCCCTGCCAACTCCCCAGGCTGGCTTTACCAATAACATCTGCCACCCAACCCACAAAGAGTCTTATTCTAAAGGCTCCCATTCTTTCTTCCACCTTTTGCTACTTCCTGAGTTTGAGTGCTCACACACACCATTCATCTTGTCTCAGGATTTCACTTTCTCACCCTTCTCTCATGCTTCTTTCACGTCTTTACTTTTGTTTATGTATTTCTCACTAAGTGCAATGCTTAACTTTCCTTTCTCCTCATTTAACTTTTTGCAGTGTTTTGTTTTAGTAATGCCTGGGTCCTCTTTTCAGACAGAGAGAGGGAATTCTTCCAGTCAAAGTCAGCCATTTAGAGATATCAAATCAGGGGGAATCTGAGACATTTTGGTTAGAGGAAGAGAGGAAAGGTATGCTAATGAAACCAGGAGAGTGGCATCAAGGTGTGTTGACTCTCCAAAAAGGAAATTATGCTTTCTTTTTTAGCATATATGCTTATGAAGTTTTGATTTGATATAAAAGATGTGTTCCATTTATCATTTCAAATAAAATCCTTCATAAAGCATTAAAAAAGAAAAGAAATATTGTTAGAAAAAAGAAATAAAATGGCAAATGTACCAAAAATAGAGCAACTCCTCTAACTTCTAAAGAGGAGAAGAACTTACAGGCCATTTATAAGATAGCTTGACATTTTTTAGCAGATGTGCTTCAGGGAAATTATAGTGACCCATTGAATTCCCACTAATGTCAGACGCATGTCACATAAATGCAAATCCATGGAATTCGGCTGTAACTCTTGGGTAGAACGTATTAGTCCTCTCTTCTAATGATTTCCAGGCTTCTTTTTTTGAGTGGAATATTATATGGCTCACACATATCACAAAACTATAAAGGTGAGACGACTGGCTGATGTTGCAAGAATACTTCAGAGCTCAGCCCACCCTCCCTCAATTTCAGAGGAAAACCCTACAAGGGAGACTAGAACAGGGAAAGTGAACACATTATTAGGCTGAGTGAATGCATATGGGTTAAGTCACCCAAATTATGACTACAAATGCTGTTTCTGCTATGCACGTTGGTTGCTTTTATATCAAACCACTTCTGTCTTATATTCAGTTATGACTCCAAAGCTCCTAATAGGTTTATTCAATGAATGGTCTTAAAGAGAAAGACAACTTCAGGAGACCATGACGCAACCTACCCTAAGATGACAATTTTCAGGATAGCTATAATATCTGAAAAATTGTAAGAAATGCACCGAAATGATCATTTGACTCAATTTATGCACACGAGACAGCAAGCAGGCAATGACATGGGAACTGGGGGTTGGACATCAAATTTGCTGATGAAGCACTAGTTCTACAGCACTGAAGAGTTTTGATGTGACAAATGCCATTGCTGTGGTTAATGCCACCATCACCGTGAACCAAAGCAAACCAGTATTGATTGAATGGAAATCAACCAGCCTTCAAGGACCCACTCTGAGGAACTTAAAAATACACTGTAAGCATCTTATCACAACTGTGTATCTTGATCAGCAGTAAGAACTTTTTTCGCATAATGATAAAAGCTACATCTGATGCTAAAGTGATATTCAATCTCTTCACTCATTCCATGGTTTACTAATTCATACTTGACATTAATTAACAAGACTCTGGATGCATTCTGAGTGGTAAGTCAGAGCTCTGGCTTCAGTTAGACCTGGGTTTCAGTCCCTGCTCTGACTGCTGGAAGGTGTGATGCCATGAGTAAATCCCATCACTTCAAAGCCTTCGTCTCCTCATAGGTGGGACACAAGGTTAACTCCGCCAAGGGAGTTTATGAAGATTAAATGAACTAATATCTGTCAGTCACACAGAGGCACACAATGAGTTGATGTTACATAGTTGGAACTCTTTCGAAGCAACAATTAATTTCAGCATACATGAAGCATGAAGTCATAGGATGACCAAAAAGGTGATAGTATCATGTGAGCTAAATGGAAATACATATTTAAATGGAAGCAGATGAAATCCAGTACACGTGCAGACTTGCACTTGGAGACAGTTGGAAGGGGGAAGGTAAGAATAAGTTCCAGGTGTTTCCATCAAAAAGCATGAGCAAGATGCATTCTCTTTTACATTGAAGGTTGTTGGACTACCACGAATGAGAAAAAAAAAAAAAACCAGATTTGGGAGAACTCAAGTTATCGTAAAGTAAGGGGCTAAGATGGAGAGAAGAGTATTTACTGATTGAGTAATGACCTTACAGGAATTCAGATTTATCAGATTATCCTCTGCAGTTTCTGTCTGGAGGTGATTGTTCTGAAAGTTGATTACCTGGATTAATGTCTAATCTTCTTAGGAGTAAATGATACGTATGGATGTCGTGAGGTGAATGGGTGATAGCGCATAGGTACTCAAGTGGGTAGGTGAGACCAGGCAAATGCCCAGCATGTACAGCTGAGCAAGGATTTTGCTGGCTTCTGAGCAGATAGGAACACCATACACCCTGGGAATGACTAAGCTGAGAGGTACTGGTGAACTTCAGCTTTTCCAAATTCTTGAATATATATATGTCAGAGACGTTTGAACCAGAGCGCCTCCATCTTGAATAGGAGCTGGGTAACGTAAGGCTGGGACCTACCGGGCTGCATTCCCAGGAGGTTAGGCATTCTTAGTCACAGGATGAGATAGGAGGTCAGCACAAGATACAGGTCACAAAGACCTTGTTGATAAAAGGATTCGGTAAAAAAGCCAGCCAAAACCCACCAAAATCAAGATGGCAACTAGAGTGATATCTGGTCGTCCTCACTACTCATTATACGCTAATTATAATGCATTAGCATGCTAAAAGACCCTCCCACAAGCACCATGACAGTTTACAAATGCCATGACAATGTCAGGAAGTTACCCTATATGGTCTAAAAAGGGGAGGAACCCTTTTTAGGAGTTGCCACCCCTTTCCTGGAAATCTCATGAATAATCAACCCCTTGTTTAGCATATAATCAAGAAATAATCATAAAAATAGCCAACCAGCAGCCCTCGGAGCTGCTCTGCTTATGGAGCATCATTCTTTATTCCTTTACTTTCCTAATAAACTTACTTTCACTTTACAGATTTGCCTCCAATTCTTTCTTGCACAAGACCCAAGAACCCTCTCTTAGGGTCTGGATTAGGATCCCTTTCCGGTAACATATACGCCTTTCTAGTGACAAGGGTGTACAACAGAACACATAAGAAATCTGTTTACAGAAGTGTAGCTTCTTTAAAAACAAACTGAACACCAATTCAATCAGAAGACATTTCATGTAGATATAAATAATTACTTTATAGCTATGATGATATGTCTCAATTTGCCTGGAACAATTCCATTTTATTGATAGCACATGAGCAACTCTCATACATGTCCTGGATTGGATCATAAATTGTATGGCCAATGGCTAGCAAGACTGTATAGCACACTTCTGATTATTAAAAAAATAGCAAACATGATGATCTTCTGATTTATTTAACATCTAGGAGTGTCTTGTAATGATTTTTTTAAATTAACATGGTTCAGTCTGGATGCCAATATTTGATAGATATTAGCCATTAGAGATTGGGTCAGCTACAATTCTTACTGTGGATAAACAGTAGTATTAATACAATGTATAATGATACTAATAACACTAGAAATTGTAGTGTGACTGGGTATAATGGTTGCTGCTGAGAGCCTATGAAACTTCATCTACATGAGTCCATTAAACCTTTTTTAAAGGTTATTTTTTGGCCGGGTGCAGTGGCTCACGCCTGTAATCCCAGTACTTTGGGAGGCCGAGGTGGGTGGATCTCCTCAGGTCAGGAGTTCGAGACCAGCCTGACCAAATGGCAAAACCCTGTCTCTACTAAAAATACGAAAATTAGTGGGACGTGGTGGCGGGCGCCTGTAATCCCAGCTACTGTGGAGGCTGAGGCAGGAGAATCGCTTAGACCCGGGAGGCAGAGATTGCAGTGAGCCGAGATCGTGCCGCTACACTCCAGCCTGGGCAATAAGAGCGAGACTCCATCTCAAAAAAATAAATAAATAAATAAATAAGTTTTTTTTTATCGACAAGTAATTGTACAGATTATATATTAATGAGGTATTTTGAACCATGGAACTTTTATACTGTACAACAACCTTGCAAGGGAGAGACCACTGCCAGTACTACACCTAAGGAAAGAGTCTCAGGAATCGCTAGCTGACTTTCTCACGGTGGGGGTAGAGGAAAGATGTTAGCTCCTGTCTGTCTCCAGCTGCAATCTACATTCTTTCCAAAGCCAGCATTCCGCTTCTATTATGGGCATGTTTCATGTTTTTAATCCTCTCTTTTGGGTAACAGAAAATAGCATTTGTTACTCCATAAAAAGAAAATCTTAAAACAATATTTTTCCATTCCTCAGGTAGGAAGATAACATTTATGCATTTATGACTTTTATTGGAAGAAAAAGAACTCAAAGAATATTTCAACCTTTTGCCTAAAATTGTATCTACTTGTATGAAATGCACTCACTGAAATGATCATTGCAGCGCCTGCTGTGTATTTTATTTGCTCATCTTTTTAAATATCTGAATGCCAAAGGTTTAAAAACATTTTAAGACCGATAATAGGAGTTTCCTGTAAGCAAAAAGTAAACGCCGCCTAGCCGTTTTCAAGAGGACAGTAGTAAATGCAAGATCCATGATAAAAACCAACGCAGTCACATTTTAAAGTCTCTATCGTCCTGTAAAATCAGCAAACTTGGCACATTTCATTCCATCAAATGAAAGGGGGTCTGTAGTGTGCTTGGCTGTTCCACACTAGCTCATTGGAGGAATGTAAATAGACCAGCACAGAGATGCTAAATCGCTTCTTTTATTTCTTCCCCACCAATTTTACAGCTCTCTGTTATCTCATGACTTTTAAAAACTCTCCATAACAAAAAGTAGACTTACAATTTTTCAATTAGTTTTTCTTTCCTCTAAAAAAAGTGTGTATAATTTCCAGGCTAATTTGCAAGATGTGCAATTGATTCATGAAGGGACAAAACTGATGAAAAATCAGTGTAGAGTTGCTTGATACAACTGAGCTTTAGGGAGAAAAGGAGATCAATTTCTTTCGAAACTCAATCTTATCAGACACATCAATCCACCACACAAGCAACAGAATAGTCTGTGATTCCAGCAAAGCAAGAATTTTCTCGATGCCCACTGCCTCCTTCAGAAAATGATGCCCAAGCTTTCTTCCGTGTGGCCCTGCTACAGGCAGTGCACACACTGCTCCCTTTGAAGAAGGCCTGTGCAGTACCCTCACACGTACTTTCCTCCTTCCACCTCTTTGTCAGAATGGACCTTTTGTAAAACATCAAGAAGCACAATTTCCTGTTTCCAACACTAGTAGTCAAAGCAACTATCCAGCGCCTCTGAAAAATACTCAGTGAAGCATGCAATTATCGCTATGCAAAGGTTCAGAGACATTATTCTGCCAAGATGTGGCTCACAGAAAACTACAAAAATTATAGGAAATAAAGCCAACGATATAATAAGTTTTTTGACACTAAAAGGTTTTTTGGTGGTGTTTATTTTCTTCAACGCAGAAACCAGTCTGGAACCTTGAGTTCTTTATCAATGTTTCAAAAGACATAACTTTAGCAACACCTGTGACTCACTTGCATTTCAAAGTAATAAATGCATTTCTCCTAGCGTTTCTTACACCACCTCTTAGGGTTTCTCAGCAGTTCACCACCTCTTAGGGCTTCTTACAGGTTAACGTTTTCACATAGGGAAAAAAAAAAAAACACTCAGAATGAAATGAAGTCATCTGATTGAAAATAAAATATTCTTGGCAATATATAACTATTTGAAGAAAACACTTTTAGTCATATTTCTTATTTGAGAGACCTCCTTTAGTCCATTTTATTTTGTTTTTTATTTTAACTAATTATTTTATTGTTTATTTATTTTATTTATTTATTTATTTTTTTGAGAAAAGTCTCGCTCCATTGCCCAAGCTGGAGTGCAGTGGTGCTATCTCTGCTCATCGCAACCTCAGCCCCCTGGGTTCCAGAGATTCTCCTGCCTCAGCCCCCTGAGTAGCTAGGATTACAGGCACCTGCCATCAGGCCCGGTTAATCTTTGTATTTTTAGTAGAGACTGGGTTTCACCACTTTGGCCAGGCTGTTTTCGAACTCCTGACCTCAACTGATCTGCCTGCGTGGGCCTCCCAAAGTGCTGGGATTATAGGCGAGAGCTACCATGCCTGGCCTCCATTTTATTTTGTATTTCATATTGTATCATAATCACACTGCAACCAATATACACATCTCTCTCATGGCTAACTTGTTAAAAATTTTATTTTCTACACCACTTCAATGTATTTTTGCCTGGAAAACAAATTTTTACATAGGTCTAGGAATATTATTTGCAAACTAACCAACACCAGGAAAGGCCATCTCAGAAGGTACTGAAATCTTACCCTGAAGACGTATAATTTTCCAACCTACAATTAAAAGAAGATGAATGACGGTCGGGCGCGGTGGCTCACGCCTGTAATCCCAGCATTTTGGGAGACTGAGGCGGGCAGACCACGAGGTCAGGAATTTGAGACCAGCCTGGCCAATATGGTGAAACCCCGTATCTATTAAAACTACAAAAATTAGCTGGGCGTGGTGGCACGAGCCTGTAGTTCCAGCTACTTGGGACGCTGAGGCAGAAAAATCACTTGAACCCAGGAGGCAGATGTTGCAGAGGCTGCAGTGAGCCGAGATTGCGCCACTGCACTCCAGCCTGGGCGACAGAGTGAGACTCCGTCTCAAAGAAGAAAAAAAAAAAAAAAAGAAAGAAAAGAAATGAAATATCAAAACATGGAGGAACTAAACTTGAATTTCCATGTATTCAGCCTTTAATCATAGATCATCAATGGAACAAAAGCCAACTAACAGCTAAGTTTCCTTGCATGCAAATGCAATGGAACCAAAACAACAGATCTTCCAAAGGCTCAACATAATCAGTTAGAGAATTGGATACGATATTTTCCTCCACACAATATACTGATTCATAGAATGACACAACCAGAAAAGAAAGCTAAGATCTATGGCCATTCCCAACCATGATATCACTAAATATGTGTTCATTGTACAGGTCTATGCAGACAAACATATATTCATTGAACTCCAAGGGAGAAACATACTTTAAATAAAATTTCATTTCATCTTGAAGATCTTAAAGTCTGCATTGTTTTGAGGAGGGATTCAGGTTCCACAAAATAAAATTATTGGATCAGAAATTGCAAGCTAAAAGAAAAATAAAACAATAAAATGACCATGTTGCACGAAGGTAGTAAAAGGAATAAACATATCTGATCACATAAAGTAAATACCGTAAAGTGGAATTAACCAGGAACTGGAATAACAGGATTCAAATCCACGAGCCCTGTCAAAATAAGAAGTGGACCTTTCATGTTTCCTGTTGCTCAGTCATTTACATGATGAAATCACTTACCTAGTATTCCCAGACGGTAGTTAATAGTGATCACGATGACATTTCCGTAGCTGGCCAAAATGCTGCCGTCAATCATGTTGCCGGTGCCCTCCATGTAAGATCCCCCATGGATATAGACCATAACCGGCTTCTTACTGTTCTGATCATGAATATCTGGAAAAAAAAGCCAAGTAAGGAAACACAATAAAGAATCACACTGACTCACCAATGCTCAATTAAGAACAAAGGAGATTCACTGATTTCCCTATTTTGACTTGAATTAAGCACATTTATTTTTATGGATGATATGACCCTTGATAAGAGTTTCTAAGGAAAATGATCAGTGCTATTACGTTTTCTATTTATGGAAATGGTATTTTAAGAAGCATACAGACATTTGGCATCCTCTGCTCATGTAAGCTTCTATATATATCTAAAGCACTAAAAGAAATGGTTTTAGGTAAAGTACACATTTCCTAAATTTTGCTCAAACCCTAAAATGTGATTTAAATTGAATAAACACATGGAATCCTTGACACAATATATTTTATATTCTAATTAAGTATAAAATCAACTTCAAAATTATAATTAATTTTAATATAGTTGCATCTTAATTCGCAGGTGAGTGTACAGATTCATCTTCAATTTAACAATAAAAACATAAGAGTAGTAGTGAAGCTATAAACTATCAATAAGGGACAGATAATGACAAGAAAGCAAAATCAATAGTTAAAAATTAACAGAACAGAAATAAGGAAAAAAAAGGAAGGATGTCCAAGCAAATGTCTTTGTTCCAGTGATTACAGTAACATACTAACATACTTAAGTGACAAAAATAAAAGAGATGCAATAAAAAATGGCAAAATAATCCAAATTATTTGAATGCTTTATATTTTCACAGGGACTATAAACTCCCATTGTGACTTGCAACCAAAAATTCCTCTTAATAATTTACTTTATTATTTAAATTAACAATGATGTAAAAACAATGACCTGTGATGATAGGAAGCTGGGGACCATCTGTAGGGCCTGCTTTGTGAAAAGTTATGATTAAATAAACTGTTTATAACATTAATCAGCAATTAGGGCTACATTTAATCTTTAGAAGACTGACCTCACCTATAAATATTTCTGGATACAGATATGTGTGTGTGTGTGTGTGTGTGTACAAACAATTTAAATATCTTTGTTACTAAAAGAAAACTCAAGTATGTATGCATATTGATTTCCAATTTTTTCTTCAATAAAGTTTTTTTTTCCTCATAATTCGCAGGGACACTTTTGAGATATTGGAAAAGAATTCTGAGGATATGAATTACCATCGTTTGGACGGTGGCTCCAATTTGAATGAATTACGATCACAATTTTCCTGGGTGTACACAGAAGACATGACATACCCACTGGTCACAGTAAAGCACACAAAACAGTGTCAAGTTACCCAAGTATTTCTTTGCAGATATTTAATCCACGGCAGAAAAGTGGCTTTTATTTCTCATACTAAATTCAAATATAAAGTAAAAATCTTCTATTAATCATTTATTCATCATACACTACAGGAAATGTCTTCTGCTATATGAATAAGAAATGGCTTTTCTCCTGATCCACTGCTTCTTTCTGATTCCTAATTTGCTGTTTTGGGCCTCATTTCTTTTACCATTACCAGCAGTTGTCTAGTAAATTGTGGAAAAAAGGGTAAGTAGAGATTTTGAAGGGCTGCTTTAAAGTGCTCCCTTGGAAAACATGTGAGATTAACATCTCTTACCTTTCATAAAACATAGAACAAGATTCTCTTGACCTTGTGGAAGTAATAACCAGTTGTCATATTAATCATGAAAATTAGATGGCATTTCAATGGTAATAAAGATTCACTGGGAACATTGTGAAAACAGGTCCTAATTATCAAAGGGAAATGTATTAAAAAGAGAAAGCCAAACAGGATGCAAATTATAGCAGTATAAGGTATGAGACAACAAAAGTTTATTTCATTTTTATGTATTTGCTCAATGCTGATAAAATGTCAGGCATTCAGAAGCCCTTATCAAAGAAGGGGCTACCTGAAGCAGGTGTACATTTTGATCTTCCATGGCCATCAGAATTGAGATCTCTCAGAGAGCTACTTGAGGCAGTGACAGCCCTATGAGCTCAGTAAAAATACTACTATTCAAAACGTTAAGGGAAGACTGGGCATGGAAAGGGTGTTGGCAAGATTTCTTTTCTTGGAGAACAGTTGATTTATGAAGATAAGCAAGGCGGGGAGCAACTACAAGAATTGGTCAAAAGACCCTGTCATGGACGTTGGTCTTGACCAGCAAAGATAATTCAGGACTCACTTTTGGGCTTTAAATTGCCTTTCAGACAGAGACCCAAAGGTCCAGCCAGGGCCTTAATGGAGCTCCATGCATTTTGCTTCCCAGACGGGAAAAATGTGCTTTTAGCTAATCCTATAGAGCCTTACCAATGAAGAAGGGCTTGCTTCAGTACTTTTTTTGTTGCTTCCCCTCTTTTAAAAAAAAATCATTTCTGGTACAGAAAGGGCAGAAAAACAGCGTGCAAGTTGTCTGCATGAGTACCTCAGACCTACCATCTTTTAAAAAAAATCCTTTCACTTCTGGTAGATAATGTGTTGAGCAATTTGGTAGCCTTAAGAAGAAACTTCACAGCAACAAAACATTTTACGGAGAAAAACGTTTTCAAAAAAAGCCGTAGTGTAAAAAGAATAGCTAGCTTTTTGTCCTTTCTCAGTTCTGAGATACTCTTATCTTTTTTTTTTTTTTTTCCTTTAAACGCTGTAAAAGGCAGTCCTGAAAGCATCAGGACTCGTTAACAACAGCATCTCGTTAAAACACTTTTTTAGTGTACTTCACTGTGAGAAGATTATCAGAAATCTATGTTGGAATCAATATGTTTGTGAAGAAAAAAAAACTGATATTTCAGCCCCCCCCCCAAAAAAAAATTTTCTAAGGTGCTGCAGAGTTTTGCAGTTTATAAAAATAATTAAGAAGACCAAAGCTCCAAAGTAGCATATTAACTTACAAAATAACATTTGGAAGGAAGAAAAAAGACTATACATGCATGTTTTAAAATTCCATTTTCTCTTCTTGTGACCAAGCCAAAAAAAAAAAAAAAAAGATGGGCTTCTCTGTAAACAGTCGTTCATTACTCTTTTCATGTTTAGAAACAATGTTTATACTTCTCAGAGTGATTTGTTTCCTGTACATGGTAACTGGGATTAAAAATGACAATGGTTTCTATACAAGAAGAAAATAATTAAAGAAGCACACCAAAGTGTACTAGTTTTAAATAAGGGGAGAAAAAACAGATTGAAATGAAAAAAAAAGAGAGATAGATAGATATAAAATCATGCATCAGGGTTGAGCTTTGAAAAAACAAAAAATACCTTCATCTTCACCACGGTCATTACTGGTTATATCATCTGCGTTTTTCTTTGTGTTGGCTCCTGGGGTCATATTGAGAAGGAAAATAAAGGGAAAAAAGAGAATTCAAAAACAACAGGTTTGCAAAAAATTCAGAAAAGAGAGATGCTACCCAGTAAAAGAAAAAAAAAAGAATGTAACACAAAAAGTTGAAATCGGTTACATTTGGATTTCAAAAAAATGAGATAGGGAAATGCAAAATGCATATAAACATAAAGATGTCAAGAAGAACAAATTCAAAATGTTACTTGCAAAAAATATTAGATATCCTGTGAATATGCAGTTGGGGGTTAAAATGATGCTACTGCAAAAAAAATGCTAACGTGAGTTGTTTTAAAAAAAGAGAAATTAAATTATTAGAAAAGATATTTCCCACATTCTTTAAAGAAATGCTTATGGCGTACTCAATGGTCCTCTGATTTTAACATATTATAATTTAAATGAATTTTTGAATTGTTATTGATACATTATGGTTAGAAATTTTCATAAGGCAAGCAAAAACACACAGTAAACATGGAAGGACTTTAATCAAAATACCATAAAATTGACATTAATTTCATGCATTAAAAACCTATAAACATGCAATCTCAAAAAGTCAGAATTGTTAATAATTTAAATCACTAAGATTTACCTCTACTCTGTGTTTAGAGAAGCACTACCCATTATTCACTCTTGTTTTCTTCTATTAAAATCTACTACATGCAATAAATATTTAAGTCAGGACAAAACATTATAGACCATGTCCTATGTGTTTAAAATAGTTATGAAATATCATTTGAAAGTTATGTCCTCTGTGTTTAAAACAGTTATTAAATATCATTTGCAGATTATGTCCTCTGTGTTTAAAATAGTTATTAAATATCATTTGAAAGTTATTGGTACTTGAATTTGTTGAAGAAAATAAAAATCGAAGTCATCTACCTTGATCACCTCAGTAAGAACTGCATAGGAATTTTAATACAGGCACAATGCAGGAAGCGGCCCTGAAGGATGGCACAAACTAGCTTATGGTCTTTCTGCACAGAGCACCATTTTGGTTTTTATACTTTCCACATTTAAATGGTGTGAACATTTAATTTTGCTTGAATTAATTAATTGGCTCCATTGCTTCCTTTTCACAGACAGATGCAGCCCATGTGTGCATATCCCACTATCAATAACTGCGTCAATCAATTAAAACAGCCTTTGCCTTCCTGTAGGGTTCTAGGATAAGTGGATTAAGGCAGAGGGAAAATATTGTCATCTCCAACACTTGCAAATGAAAAACACTCTTCCGTTCTACATAACTCAGAAGAGCTTAAACATATTTTGAAACCAAGACTTGATAATGCTGTTTCCATACATCAAACAAAAGTTAAATAATGTCCATTTCATGGGGGCTTAATACCCTTTAAAACCAGACCTGGGTGGGTGTGATAGCCTTGCTGATCCACTTTCTGTCTTTATAAGACTTGCCTTTTCTAGGCTTTTCATATAAATAAACTTATATAATATATGGTATTTTGTGTCTGGCTCCTTTTACTTAGCACGATGTTTTCAATGTCTTTCCATACTGTAGCATGAATCAATACTTCATTCCTTTTTTTTTTTTTTTTTGAGACGGAGTCTCGCTCTGTCGCCCAGGCTGGAGTGCAGTGCCCAGATCTCAGCTCACTGCAAGCTCCGCCTCCCGGGTTCACGCCATTCTCCTGCCTCAGCCTCCCGAGTAGCTGGGACTACAGGCGCCCGCCACCTCGCCCAGCTAGTTTTTTGTATTTTTTAGTAGAGACGGGGTTTCACCGTGTTAGCCAGGATGGTCTCGATCTCCTGACCTCGTGATCTGCCTGCCTCGGCCTCCCAAAGTGCTGAGATTACAGGCTTGAGTCACTGCGCCCGGCCTACTTCATTCCTTTTTATGGCTAAATTATTTTCCATTGTATGGGTATACCACATTTTTAAAATCCATTTATTTGTTGAGTGACATTTGGTTTATTTCTACTTGTTGATTATTACTAATAAAGCTGCTATGAACATTTATTTGTGTACTATTTTTTGCACGGATATATGTTTTCATCTCTATTGCATAGATACCTAGGGGTGAAATTGCTGTTTCATAAGGCAAATTTATGCTCAATGTTTTAATAAACTGACAGACTATTTTCCAAATCAGCTGCAATACTTGGCATTCTCACCAACGGTGGTATAAAGGGTCTCCATTTCTCTATTACCTAGCCAAAACTTGCTAATATTTTTTTTGTTATAACCATACTAATGGATGTCTCATTGTAGGTTTTTTTTTTCTTTTTTTTTCAAAGTCTTGCTCTGTTACCCAGGCTGGAGTGCAGTGGCACGATCTCAGCTCACGACAACCTCCACCTCCTGGGTTTCAGCAATTCTCATGCCTCAGCTTCTCGAGTAGCTGGGACTACAGGTGTGCACCACTATTCCTGACTAATGTTTGTATTTTTAGTAGACATGGGTCTTGCCCTGTTGGCCAGGTTGGTCTTGGACTCCTGGCCTCAAGCAATCCACTCACCTTGGCCTCCTAAAGTGCTGGGATTACAGGCATGAGCCACTGTACCTGGCCTCATTGTAGTTTTCATTTGCATTTAGCTAATGTCTAGTAACTAATGATGTTAAATATCTTCTCATGTACACTCTCTTTGCAGAAATGTCTATTACTTTTTGCCCATTAAAAATAATTTCTTTCCTTCTTATTATTGAATAGTAAGTGGTTTGTTTAAGTATTTTCTAGATAAAAGTCTTTTACCAGGAATATGGTTGGTAAATCTCCTTTCCCAGTTTATGGCTTATCTTTTGGTTTTCTCAACAAATAGCACTTTATGTTCTCAATAGTGCCTTTTGAAGTGCAAAAGTTTTTAATTTTGATGAGTTTCACTTGATCAGTTCTTTTCTTTTAAGGGTTGTACTTTTGAGGTCATACTTATGAAATCTTTCCCAATCCATGGCCCTGAAGACCTTCTCTTGTGTTTCCTAAAAGTTGCCTAAGTTTCCTAAAAGTTTAAGAGTTTTCATTCTTACATTTTCATCTACCATTCATTTTGAGTTAATTTTGGGGTACAATAAGAGATAAGAGTTGAAATTCATCTTTTTACATATGAATATCCAATTGTCTCAGCACCATTTATTGAAAGGACTGTCCTTGCCTCCTTTAATTGTTTTGACATCATTGTTAAAAATCTACTGACTACAAATTGAAGGATTTATTTCTAAGCCTTTATAATTGATGCTTGAACAACACAGGTCTGAACTGTGCAGATCCACTTATATGTGGATTTTTTCCGCCTCTGCCACCCCTGAGACTGCAAGAACAACCTCTCCTCTCCCTCCTCCTCCTCAGCCTATTCACCCTGAAGATGAGGATAAAGACCTTTAAGAAGATCCACTTCTATTTAATGAGTGGTAAATATATGTTCTCTTCCTTATGATTTTCTTAACGGTGCTTTCTTTTCTCTAACTTAGTTTATTGTGAGAATCCAGTGTATTGTATATATAACATATAAAAGATGTGATAAGTAGCTGTTTATGTTATTGGTAAGGTTTCCAGTCAAGAGTAGACTATTAGTTGTTAAGTACTGGTTGGGTGTAAAAAGTTTTAAGTGAATTTTCGAATGTGCGGGGGTTCTAACCTTCGTGTTGTTCAAGGACCAACTGTAATTAATTATATTTCATTGGTCTAAATTTATACCCATGTGAGTTGCCTGCTATCTTGATTACTATAGCTTTACAGTACCTTTTAAAACAGAGAAATGGAAGCCCTCCAACTTTCTTCCCCTTTTCCAAGGTCTTTTTGATAGCTCTAGATCCTATGACTTTCCATGAAAATTTCCAAATCAGCTTGTTTGTTGCAACAAAAACTCCTGCTGAGATTTCGATAGAAATTACTTGCCAAATCCCAATTTTAAGTGAATCTTATATATCAGAGCTTGACCCAGAAACATAATTAAATACTGTCTTTCCTGTTCTATGTATATTTAATTTGTTTATCCTTTCATTCCTTTTAAATAAACTGCTGCTCTATTTGTCCATGTAAATATAACTAATTAAATGCCTTTAAAACAAACCAAGTTCTCTTGAGTATCTAGTTTAGACACAACCATGGACTATGTAAATGCAGGTATTAGAAGATTCATAAAAACAATTTGTCTAGAGTTTATTCAAGAATAAACCCAGCTTGTGATTGGTGCACACACACACACACACACACACACACACAAGCCCAAATAAAACCTAGGTAGGCTATGAGTTTCCTTTCTCTTCTCTATGTCTACCCTTCCTCAAAATTCCAGAATAATATTCCTTTTCATACAACAATAAGCATCTCCTTAAAACCTCTGTGCAGAACTGGCTTTAAATATTAAAGAGAAGATTTAAATACTCCAAGCAAAAGTACAACCATTCTATTATTAAAATTTAAATACCATTTTATAAATAAAATATCTCAATGTCCCTAATCCTGAAGAATAATCCAGCTTTTTTTAACCTGTTCCTCTGATGCTCCCATTTAGTGCTTTATCTATGTTATTTTCTAAAGTCAGTCTATTTAAAATAGCACTTTATGTTATGAATGTAAGAGAAATACTTTGTAAAGAATTTGGAAAATTATAAGGGCGCAGTGGCTCATGCCTGTAATCCCAACACTTTGGGACATCGAGGTGGGCGGAGGTCAGGAGTTCTAGACCAGACTGACCAACATGGTGAAACCTCCTCTCTACAAAAATTACAAAAAATTAGCCAGACATGGTGGTGCATGCCTGTAGTCCCAGCTATTCGGGAGACTGAGGTGGCAGGATCACTTGAGCCTGGGAGGCGGAGCTTGCAGTAAGCTGAGATCGCCCTGCCGCACTCCAGCCTTGGTGAAACAGCCAGACCTTATCACAAAACAAAACAAAAACTGGAAAATGAAAGCTACTGTCAAAGTGAAAATTAACATCAAAGGAAAACATCACAGTCACATATACTGCTGTTAACATTACAAGTCGGAAAAATAATTTAAATCTGTTTTTTAATATATATTATTGCCACTTACATATCTAAATCATCATAGAAAGTCAATAGATACAAATGTGATCTTGTTATCTAAGCAAGAATATAAGGAAATAATAGAACCAAAAGAACCTTCAGCATTATTGTTCTTCATGAGATATCATATTAAACTGTATTAGTAGTTCATATTTTACTGCATATTGTTTTTCTTTTAAGTGGGCAAGGTTAATTTTCAACTTAGTCTTGTTATCTTAAGTAGAGAAAGAGCCTTTTTAAGCTAAGTACATTATTTCCATACAGGGAAAGTTGCATACAGTGTAGGGGGAGGGGGGCCTAGGGAAGTAAATGTTTTCTTGGCTATCACAGATGTGGATGAGATTGATTATTTTGTCACTTGGCCATAGAGGAATATGAGCTTAATCTTCTAATCCAATGCAATATTCCCAGCTCTCTGCAGCAAGGAAGTGACTGGCACGTCCTCACAGACTGCCCATGACACATGGGTTTATTCGCTCATAAGTCCATTCCTTCTACAAATATGTATTGACCCTTTTAACATGCAGTCCTGACCAAGAGAGGTAATGCCATGCAGTCCTGGCTAAAAAAGGTAATGACACACCCACACTGAAGAAGGAGATGAACATCAGAGACAGACATGCACACAGATAATTCCAACGGGGCAGGAAAATCCATGCATGAATTTAGGATCCTCTGCTGTTCCTGGTAGGAGAGTCTGGGGATAGAGGGGTGGCTGGTGAGGAAGTGGGTTAGGGCTTCTAAATATGCACAGAAGAGCTGGGGCCAGGAATACATTTATGGGAGCAAAGAAAACAGGTTGCTCTGAGCAGAAGCATGGGTTGGAAGGTGAGGGCACAGAAGGGACAAGAATAGCCCCACAAAGATGAGAAGAACAGGTACACAACCTGGATACCTCCTCTTTCCTCCATACACCTGGACAACAGACTCTAGCTAGGGAAAATATTCCATGCATACATTTGAAATATACTTGAACCTCCACTTGAATAACACTACCACAATGAATTTGAAAGATGACCTTCAGATGATTTTCAGATGGGATCATTTACCAATGGGCTTCACCCCAATGTATCTGCACCTTGAAGAATTGGTTAGCAACAGAAAAGTTCAGTTTCTGCATTTGAAAGAACTGTCATAGCTGACCTATGGCTTCTTTTTTCTTTTTCTGAAATCAGAACACCTGAACAGGACCTAACTTCACTCTTAATGGAAATATGTATAAGATAGGAGGCTCATTTTATGAAGCCTTCAGCAAAGGGCTTTTTTCCAGAAAGTAGCATTCAAAAAGATATTTCTTGTATTATAAGCCCTGGCAGAAAAGGTTGGTAACAACGTGTCATGCATACTGAAGGTCATCCTTTTCTGATGTGGGAAGCTTTTGGTGGCCAGGAAGGCTTAGAAAGGAGAACATCTGGAGGCTGAGTACCTGAAAATTAGTTTCTTTAAAATCATCAGCAGAATCACACTTTGAAAAATTCTGAAAAGACATCTGCCAGTTTGAAGACCCCAGCTCCAGAGCACGTAACTACTAGATAGACAATTGTTGAATTAGAGGGTGTAGTCAATTGACAGGCAAAAGATTCCCACTTCTACAGTCCTCCCCATGAATTTACTATTCCTCATACATAGAGATAGAGTCTGTATTTTCACCCCTTGAATCTTGAATGGCTTTATGACTGCATTTTTTCAAACGAAAAAAATATAATGATGTGCTATTTCCAAGACTGGGACTCAAATCCCCTGTACCTATTCTTACTCTCTTGAGACTGCCACTGCCCTGTGAAAAATTCAGACTAGCGGGTTGGAGAACAAGAGATCTCATAGAGAAGAACCCATTGGTCCCAACCTAGGCAAAATTACCTCCAGCAAACCCCCAATTACCTAAGAGAACTCACTCCAAATCAACAACGCATACACATGAATGAGCCCAGCCAAGACCAAAATAAATTTCCAGCTAACAAGATGCAGAGGCTCATAAGCAGTAATAAGAGCTTATTGTCTTAAGGCATTGACTTTTAGAGTCCTTTGTTATGCAGCAGTAGCTAACTGATACATAGGGTAATACTAATTTTATCTTCAGTAGATACTGGCATCTTCCTTTCCAAACAAGTTGTATTATGCTATACACCCAGTAGCAGGTAAGAAAATTTCCTAGTCCTTACCCTGTTGCCAACACTTGATGTTATCAGACAATATATTTGCCACTTTAATGAGTATAAAATATTAACAGTTTATATTTCAATTTCCATGTTTCTTAAAACTAGTACAGATGCATTTCTATATTCCCATTCTAAATTTCCATCTTGAATAGCAAGCCAATTTTTGACTGGCTAAATGTCTGTTATTGATTGGTAGGAAATCTTTATATTCATGGATGCTGGCCTCTTTTCGAGCATGTAAAAGCAAACATTTAACAGTGCATAGCAGTGCTGCATATGGGTATAAGGGCTTTATGTACATTGAATATGCATTTTGTTTGTTTGTTTTTTAGAGACAAAGTCTTGCTCTGTCACACAGGCTGGAGTGCAGTCACACAACTGTAGCTTACTGCAGCCTCCAACTCAAGGGCTCCAGTGATTCTTCCACCTCAGCCTCCCAAGTAGCTGGGAATACAGGTGTGCACCACCACACCTGGTTAATTTTTTTATATTTCTTGTAGAGATAGAGTCTCAGTATGTTGTCCAGGCTAGTCTTTTTTTTTTTTTTTTTTTTTTGAGACGGAGTCTCGCTGTGTCTCCCAGGCTGGAGTGCAGTGGCGTGATCTCGGTGGCTCACTGCAAGCTCCGCCTCCCGGGTTCACGCCATTCTCCCGCCTCAGCCTCCCAAGTAGCTGGGACTACAGGCGCCCGCCACCACGCCCGGCTAGTTTTTTGTATTTTTAGTAGAGACGGGGTTTCACCATGTTAGCCAGGATAGTCTCGATCTCCTGACCTCGTGATCCACCCGCCTTGGCCTCCCAAAGTGCTGGGATTACAGGCTTGAGCCACCGCGCCCGGCCATGGCTAGTCTTGAACTCTTGGCCTCCAGCAAGACTCCCACATCAGCCTCCCAAAGTGCTGTATTACAGGCGTGAGCCACTGCATCCAGCTCTGAATATGCATTTTTCATAAATACCTTATGAGATGTGTAACTAATATCATTTTATAGCTGAGGAAAATTAGGTATACAGTTATTAAATAATTTGCCCAAGTTTACACAGTTGATAATTGGTGATATCTAGTCTGTTGTCTTTAACCATTTTATGGATTTTTAATTATCTAAAGTAATGCTTTAAAATGCATATTATAATTTATCACTATTTTCTCTACAATTTCTGCTTTTTTTAAAAAAAAGGATTGTTTAATCCAGAAACATAAAGACATTTTATTTGCTTACATATTCTCCTAACAGTTTTAAGGTTTTATTTCATATCTGGGTCATAACTCACCTGGAATTTATTTATCTGGATGCTAGAGCACAGAGATTATTTTAATTATTTCCTTAGATAACAGTTCCATTTTCAGCTACATAGGTATTACAGCTCTTTACTTACATGCCAAGTTTTATATCTGCTAGATTCTGTTTCTGTCTACCTTGTTCTGTTCTATTTTTCTATATACCTAGCCTGTCTTATCTGGTTTATAGATAGATGATAGATAGATAGATAAGATAGACAGATAGACAAGATAGATAGATATTATTGCTTAATTGAGATATAATTAATATACCATACACATCACCATGTCAAAGTATGTAATCCAATGGTTTTTAATATATTCACGGATCTGTGCAATAATCGACAGTATCTAATGGCAGAACATTTTCACGATCCCCCCCCAAAAATATGGTACCATTTAGTGGCCACTCTCAGCACCTGGAAACTACCCATTCATTTGTGTCTTTCTGGATTTGCTTATCTGGACATTCTGGATGTGGAGGGTGACACACTGTCCTTATTCTTAGCTTTCATTATAAGAGGACTTGAACACATCTACATGCAACCCTGACAAGCTTCCATGAAGAGTCTATGCTAGCCTGTTAGAGGATTATATTCCACATGGAGCACTGTCAAGCACCCTGTTAAGATAGTGCTTGGCCAATGAGCACCCAACAGACCTGGAAGCTGACTCTAGACTGAAGAGCCTCCCAGCTGAGCACAGCCCAGAGGTCCAGCCAAGAATCATAACCTAAATAGAGGTTGTTTGAGATACTTGACTTTGAGATGGTTCCTTATGTAGCAAAAGCTAACTGATACACTACCAGGAACATGGCTTAACTCATTTCATCATCAGGTTTCCTTTAGAACTTTTGGGCATTCTGCTGTTTCCCCCATCTGCAAAGTCCATATTCTCCTGGAAGACTCAATTTTACTGATCAGCTTAAATTCCATTTCCTCAGAAAGGCATTCCCTGTTCATCCCAACCTTCGATTCATAAATGAATTTGAGTTCCTCAGTTATTCACTGTCGTTGGCATTCTTCTTCACAAAATGAATTGTAATGTGTAACACGATACCTTGTTAAATAAGGTCTCCCTGTTAGATTGTTAGCAACAACAAAAAGGTGTCACCTGTGATTTTTCAACACCATATTCCTTAATTTGCAATGACTACCAAAATATTCAGCACATATAATGTAAGTTACATGGTAAATATCTGTTGGACGAATCATGTATTTTTGGCTGCAAGCCCCCCTCTATTATAAGAGTCACAGTCATAACAGCTATGACAACCAGTGATAAATACAGCCTTCTATGTAACAAGTGTAACTAATTCTCCTCTCAAGCAGGGAAATGCAATGTTGCATCTTCTTATTTAACTTTGAGAGTAGATATTAAATTATAATTCATGAAGTGGCAATAACATGATTTTGGTTAGCATATAGTATATAAGAATTCTGCCATTTGTCATTTCAAAAAACATGATGAAATGCTTTTGTGATGACAGTAAAAGCAAGGTCTAATTCTAATTTTCTGCTAGCTCAAAAATGCTTCATTGTAATAATGGAAACAGGATTTTCTGTATTTTTCTTGTTTTTCTCTTAGTAGCTTTGGAAGACAGACCGAGAGAAAAAGGTGAATAGTAATTTTGCTTTGTTGTTTTGCTGGATTTGGCAATAATTGGTTTCACACTTTTTCAGGTAGGAATCAAAATAAATCTAAAGATTTTATGGGTCTCTGACATATTCCTGTGCTTACTATTAGAGTCCTAGAGCATTGTCTAACTTTCCACAAGCATTTTTTGTTGTAAATTTTACTAGTGAAATGTTTCTGTCCTCAGGAATGAAATATAAATCCTATTATATTTACATGAGCCTTTCCCATTATTTTTTTTTAGAATTTTCAGCTGATAGACAATATTATCTTGAAGAATCTATGAGCTTGAGATTAAATCGCAGTGTTTTTAAAAATGGGTACTAAATAATGTATTTTTCTAGGTATTTTTAAATGTATGTCTATTAAGAAAAGTCACGTTGGAAAGAAAATTGACTTTTATTTGCCCTAAGATGCTTGTTGAAATGTTGTATTAAAAACCTAACATACCCATAGTGGTTTTATATATATATATAGTATACACTACATATATACACACACATGTACACACAGCTATATATATAACTCTTGAAATGTTATACTAGAAGCCTAATAATGCCTGGCGCAGTGGCTGATGCCTGTAATCCTGGCACTTTCGGAGGCCAGGGAAGGCAGATCACCTGAGGCCAGGAGTTCACGACAAGTCTGGTCAACATGGTGAAAGACCATCTTTACTAAAAATACAAAAATTAGCCAGACATGGTGGCACATGCCTGTAATCACAGCTACTTGGAAGACTGAGGCACATGAATCACTAGAATCCAGGAGGCGGAGGCTGCAGTGAGCCAAGATCATTCCACTGCACTCCAGCCTGGACGACAGAGTGAGATGGAATCTCAAAAAGCAACAACAACAAAACAATCAAACAAGCAAAACCTAATAACTTCTACACACACACACACACACACACACACATATATATTAACCTCTACAGGTATATATATACCTGTCAGAGGTTATTAGGTTTTTAATACAATATTTCAAGAGGTAACTTAGGGCAAATAAAAGTCAATTTTATTTCCAATGTGACTTTTCTTAATAAATATTCATAAAAAATACCTAACAAAACAAAGTATGTGTGTATATATACACATACACACACGTATATTTGTATGTGTTTACTATATATGTAAATACATATTTTCTTATATATGTACACATATTATACATACATATATGTTTTTTTTCCTTGCTATGAGATTGTGGAAAAGTTTGCTTTCTGTTGCATCATGCTTTTCTCTGTAGTCAGGACACAGCAGCTGATTAATAGGTGGAATTTCCGTCACAGGACTTTTTGGTGGTGTGGGACAAGGATTCTGAAGGGCTGGCACCTTTGGTGAATTCTCCTTTTGCTATCTATGTAGGGAATAAACTGTCAACATCCAAAAGCAGCCCAACTATTGTTCCTAGTCAAATCATTCACAGCTCACCCTTAGCTTTTCTTGTGTGTGTGCCTGACATGGTAAATGGTTCTATTCATTTCAGAAAAACAAAATTAGTCTAGATTTATACAAAATCATCCCGCTCTTCAATTTCTGAGTATGCTGTAATAGAGTATATAAAGGCAATTGATTTCAATTAAGAGCCCTAAAATATATATTTTAAGAAGCATAAGGTCACTCAAGTATTTGGAAGATAGGGTAATCACTACTGCCCACGAAGGCTTTTGCTACTCTTTTGAACTTAGCTGATTCACCATAATGAACAGGTTATTTATTCTGTTCAGTTAAACACTAAAGGAGGCTGGGTGCAGTGGCTCATGCCTGTAATTCCAGCACTCTGGGAGGCCAAGGCAAGAGGACTGCTTGAACGCTGGAGTTTGAGACCAGTCTAGGAACATAGTGAGACCCTGTTTCTATAAAAATAAATAAATAAATAACAAAATCACACAGGTGTGTGCCTGTAGTCCCAGCTGCTCAGGAAGCTGAGGTGGGAGGATTGCTTGAGTCCAGGGATTCCAGGCTGCAGTGAGCTACAACTGTGCCACACCGCACTCCAGTTTGGGTGAGTGAGACGTCAGCATAAGCGTAACTTAAGCATATGTCACTCATCTCTCTTTCAGTGTGACTGTGTTCACTCATTTTGTGTAGTGAGCTGTATTATTGGTTCAAAATAGTTCCTGTCCTTTCCTGGAGAGGTATTATTCTTTTCCCACCTTCTAATATCTGTCTACCTAGTAACAAGCAAGTCCATCCACAACAGACATGAACTTCAGAAAAAAGAAATGAGCCTTTGTTGTTATAAACTGCTAAAATTGTGGAGGATTTTTTATGGAGGATTTTTAGGGTTGCAGAACTATTCTGTGTGATACTGTAAAGGTGGATTTATGTTATTATAGATTTGTCTGAACTCATAGAATGTACACCACCACCAAGACTGTACCCTGCTATAAACAATGGACTTTGGGTGATGAAGATATCAGTGTAAGTTCATGGATTGTAACAAACACACCCCTCTGGTGGGTGATGTGGAAAATAGGGAAGACCGTGCATGTGTGGGGGTGGGGGATATATGAGAACTCTCTGTATGTTCCCTTAAATTTTGTTGTGAACCTAAAACTGCTCTAATAAATAAAGTCTTAAAAAAGACATACAACATAGAATAAAAGACAACCATAGTCCTCTCAGGAACACTCGAAAGAAACACTTACATAATCATTTGTGATTTTTCATGGAGCAAAATAAGATGCAGTTTCTTTATTTCAGAGACATAAGAAGAGAACAGTCTGAGATAAAAGAATGAGTTGGCAAAGCATACGCCAAGAAAATATAAAGTGTATTGAAAGAATTAAAATCCAGACCACTCATAAGGAAAAATACAGAAACAGAGATGTACCTTAGATCTGAGTAAAGGGAAGCAACCAGTGATATACAAAAGACGCTGTAAAAAGTAATTGTTTAAGAAGATACTATGTGAACACTGCACCTACTGAAAATCAATGTATTTGCAAATCTTGGTCTTGAGGTAAAGATAATTTACAAGAGAATAACCATAAGGAGGTGAGACTATCAATAGAAAAATCTATATGATCAAGTTCTGGGCATTCAGTCAGGTGTAAACACCTTTAGCATCCCCAAGCACAGAAAATCCTAACAGTTCTTCATCCAAAACGCAGTTCAAAGGGCAAGAACACTAAAACGTAAAAGTTACTTGTAAAGAATCTTAACACATTCTGATTGTTCCTCCAATGATCATTATAATAAATAGTGTAAAATATTAAATTTTAAAAAAACTATGCAGTGACCTAATAAGGAATTAGGTTGACTCTACAAATATAGTAAGATGGTTCAATGGGAAGAAGTAAAGTGTTTTGCTTTGTCTCATTCACATTTGAAGGAAAAAAGTCAGGTGGATAGTTGAAGGAAAGATCAAAGGAGAAAAAAGTTATTTGAAAGATGGCAAATAGCATCTGGTATTATTAATGTATTAAATTTAAAAAGTAGAGTACATGGAATATTTATTTTGGCAGGAAATCCTTTTTAATCTTATCAACTAATAGGAGAAGAAATGTTGCACTAAGTGAATTTTCACTAAAAGTATAAACAGGGCAATAATGTTCTCACCATCACATTTCAAGATATTTCTGCAGACTCAAAGCCAGTATGTTTTTAGTAAAAAGTATTGAGAAATATCAGAAAGGAGGAGACAAAATAAAGTAACTACTGCATATGACTATCCAACCAGAGAGAGAGAATTTAGAGAATCAGCTATATAAGTTAGAATGAATGATTTATTATTTAGAATTGTATAAAATTAACAAAAAATGATCTTTCATATATGTGTGTATAAATATATTTGAAAAAAATTCTTTACACATTCATGATAAATGTTCTAGTAATAACTCTAAGAAGTGATATTTCTCAATACTTTTTAATAAAAACACATTACATAAAATATATAAAATAATGAGAAACATAAAGAACGCTTACATATTTAAAAACATTCCATCCAGGTATAAATCAAATGTGTAATAGTATCAATACCTCTTCAAAATAATTTATGACTTTAGAATTCCCAATAAGATCTTTGGTAACAGAACAAAATTATAATATTGATGATTTAAATAAAACATGAATGTTAAATTGAATAAAACAAATAAACAAGTACAGATAATTATAGCTGGAACAAAGGAAGTTTTTCCCCATTATTACACTGTTTATCCCACTAGTAATAATTTGAATATGATAAAGTCATTCTTTTTAAAAAGTACCATTAGCTAAAAATTTGAAAAAAGAGGGAGTTATAACAATCTCACCTTAAAACAAAATAAATATGGATTAATAATGTATGCTTAAAACAATGAGCATGTTTGTTGAAATGTATATAATGCTGAGGTTGATATTGTGAACCAATGTATATTTATTAATAAAGAATTTATTAATGAAGATGATGGCATTTTTGCTGCATATATATGCACACAGACGATTATATGGTCAGCTTTTACAATGGTATTCTTTAAATGTGGTCATGAGTATGTACAAACACACAAATACACATATATGCACATACACTTTTATCACATTAATGTTATATATATAATATATATACACATAAACACATATATACACACAGTTACAATCTGTATATATTATAAACACATATATGTGTGTATATAGTACATATAGAACCAAATTGTTTATAAAATGTATATATAATGTATTCATAATATACATTATATACTAATGCTTACATTATATATAAATATATAATTATACATACGTTATTTATTTCAATAAATAATAGAGTCGTTTAGGATATATACACATATATGTATACTTTTATGTACACATATATACATATACATTTTTAATAAAGAATGACATCACTCAGGAAATACATAAATAAATCAGAAAAGAAAGATCACTGAATGTAGTCAAAAAAGTAAGTGATATCGTGACAGTGAACCAGTGGTATTAGTAAATGTGGGAAAGAGAGGCAACCAACTGGTAAAGACAACATAAAGGCTGAGGCGGGTGGATCACTTGAGCCCAGGAGTTCAAGACCAGCCTGGGCAACATGGCAAAACCCCATCTCTACTAACACCACAAAAATTAGCTGGCCATGGGGTGTGCACCTGTAGTCCCAGCTACTTGGGGGCGCTGAGGTGGGAGGATCACCTGAGCCTGGGGCCAAGGCTGCAGCGAGCCGTGATCATGCCACTGCACTCCAATCTGGGTGATAGAGCAAGGCCTTGTCTCAAAAACAGAACGAAATTTTAAAAAGGAGATGGATAATGGAGTAGGAAGATGGAAATATCTGAAAGGAATCAGACGCGATTGAAAAATATCTTTGTCACTTCAACATCCTTGCAGAGGCTGTTATTTCCAGAATAATTCACAAAAAGAGCTAGACATGGAGACATACCCTGGCAGTTTATTGTAAAAAATAGTGAAGTAAAGAAAAACAAACAAAATGTCCAGGATGGAGGGAGAAAAACAAAAGGTGTCTCTACAATAGTGGACACCTCTGGCGGTATCTGTGCAGATTATCTGCCCACTCCATCTAAAATGAGGTAGGTGGTCCCTGTATCTAAGGTGGTGAGGACGTGCACCACTCCACCCCACGTGGGCCCGCCCTACTGCTGGCTGGGATCTGAGCGCAGGTGACTCGGATGTAGGCCTCTTGGGTGGCTCATTTTCTCAAAGAAGTCAAACATGCTCAAAGCGGCATGCAGGTGAAGACTGAGCTGAGAAAGCCTGGGCCCCTGGAAGGAAAAACAGCCTGGTCGTGGGTTCTGTTCTTAGTTCGTGGTCCCATGAAATTCCCACTGTGCCCTGTCCTGTGCTTCCACCAGCTGCCATTGCTTTCAAGCCCTCTGTGCTCCATTGGTTTGTTTGTGATCCACTCGGCGAAATGTCTTTATGACCACGCTACAAACACACAAAAATTTCACTTGCCTTAGAACTCTCTGACATGAGACACAGTTGATAATGGCACAAGATCTACCATGCTTTGGTAGAAAAAGTTTCCCAATCTCTCCTTTGAAAAGGTATTTTTAGAGATTAGCGTGCTAAGAAAGTCCACCTAACTTAGGCATAGAGTAAAATCACAGGATAATTCACTCTAAGAAATCAAGCTCTGGGCAACTCCAATAAGCTCAAGAATGAAGTCAGAACTCAAGTTAAGAATGGGGAAGGTATGGCCTGGAAGCACTGATGATTCTAGACTGAAGGGTCATCATTTCAAAGATGTTATTAAAAACTATGAGTTTTCTAATAATCACCATTCTGACTTGTGTGAGACGGTTTCTCAATGTGGTTATAAAGATACATGCAAGTGTATGTTCACTGCAGCACTATTCACAATAGCAAAGACATGGAATCAACCCAAAAGCCCATCAATTATTGACTGGATAAAGAAAATATGGTACATATACACCATGGAATACTACACAGCCATAAAATGAAACAAGATCATGTCCTTTGTAGAGACATGGATGGAGATGGAAGCCATTATCCTCAGCAAACTAATGCAGGAACAGAAAACCAAACACCATATGTTCTCACTTATAAGTGGGAGCTGAACAATTGGAACATATGGACACAGGGAGGGAAACCACACACACTGGGGTCTGTCAGGGAGGGCGGGGGGAGGGAGAGCATTAGCATAAATAGCTAACGGATGCGGGGTTTAATACCTAAGTGATGGATTGGTAGGGGCAGCACACCCCATGGCACACGTTTACCTATGCAACACACCTGCACGTCCTGCACATGGATCCCAGAACTTAAAATAAAATAAAATAAAATATTTAAAAAGAATAAGAGTATGCCAAATGAACATTATTTTTGCATATAGATATTTGGAAAATATTAAGAAACCACGTACAAAAGTTGTGAGTGATATTTACAAAAATTCAGATGATAACAGGAGGATGTAAAGTGAAAGGTTGGCGGAATCTGCCACCCAATAAATGCTATGTTGGTGTATAGTTATTTAAGCTCCAGGCCCTTAAAGGAAAGGAAAGGAAGGGAAAAAAACAGCAGGTGCAAGAAAGCTGCTCTGATCCTGTTTTCCTTTCTGAAAGCAAGAGATGAAACTCCCGTATGGACTGTGCCCTCCCTATATCAGAAGGCAAAAGTATTCTTGTCAGTGAGAAGGGGAGGCTGAGATCAAGAGAATTGTGTACTAAAAGACCATGTTAAAATAATCCACATCTTTCTTTAGCCTCCACATAAGTTAGCTACTTTTCCACTATCGCCTCTCTTCGTTCAACCTTTTCTAAAAGCATTGAGGTGTTGCCACTTCTTTGAGTCTTCGTTTCCATCTGAGGGTTTTCTCATGTCACAAAAACCTTAAATTACATGGGCTTGTATGTTTTTCTCCTACTGATCTGTCCTTTGTCCATTTAATTCTCAGGACCATCAGAAAAAACTCTAACAGGGTGAAAGTAAAATTGTGCCTTCTTTACAAAAGGAAAAATAAAATGGGGAGTCACAAAATACATTAAAGAGCTACTCAACTGAAGAAAATAATGCCAAGTACATTTTTTAAATCTTAAAAATGGCTCTGGGTAGAATGCAGGCTATGTTATCATCACTGTGATTACTTCCAGTGCTGTAATGAGGAGGGACTGTGCTCTCCACACCATTCACCACAGAAACTGTTGCCTTCCTCAGAGATGCTCAGAAAATACTCATGTGCATGAATGCAATTAATGCAATGGAATGAATCCTTTAAGCACCAGGTAAATCCTGATGTTGGAACCAGGATCCCTGGTTTGGGAAAGATGGCAGAGAATCTATCTCTCTCCCACTTCAGAGCCACAGAATGCTTTTGGTAGGAAGATAAGCTTCCTCCCACTGTAAAATGATAGCACTGAGGATAGTGATCAAGAAGACCCAGTGTTGCCCTCAGGGAGCCTTATGCAACAATTAACTCAATAATCACTAAATCACTGAATTCCTACTGTGAAAATGTTATTAATGAGCATGTAGACATTTACATGTGTGATTACAGATAGCTATAGAGATGGATTGATACATAGGGATTAAGAGGTCTTTCTATCTATCCATCTCTACCATCTATCTATCATTTACCTGTCTATCTATCTGTGTCCTCTACCTACCTACCTGTCTGTCTGACTGTCTATTTACCTATCTACCTGTCTATTCATCTCTATCTAAATATCTATCTACTTATCTACCTACCTATCTATCCATCTCTGTCATCTATCTATCCATCTCTAACATCTTTATATCTATCAAATATCTACCTGTCTACCCATGTCCCTATCTATCTATCTATCTATCTATCTATCTATCAATCATCCATCCATGTATCCATATCTATCTATGCATCTACGTATCTATCTGCCTTTCTTCTATCATTTATCTATCCATCTCTATCTACCTATATCTATCATCTCTATGTATCTATCCATCCATCATCTATCCACCTATTCATCTCTATCTACCTATTTATCTATTCATACGTATATATCATCTATCTACCTATCTATCTATCCATCTCCATCATCTATCTATTCACCCATGTCTGTCTATCTATCTATCTATTAATCTCTACCTACCTATCTATCTGCTTACCTATTTATCTCCTGGTGACCCCATCTTCTCTAATGATTAGTGAGATATCACTTGAATATTACTCCTAGCCCAGGATGATCTGAGTTAGGAGTTAAGGAGTTAGAAAGCGGGTTGTAAGGAAATATTCCAGAAAAGGGGAAGGAGAGTCCACTGCAAGATGAGACCAGAGGATTGGGCAGTGTCAGGTCATTGGCAAAGCTTGACAGGGTGTATTGGGTTGAATAATGTCCCAAAAATTCACATCCACCAAAATCTCAGACTGTGATCCTATGTGGAAATATATAACACCCCACATCATTATCTATGAGGATATGTTTCAAGGCCTGAAACTGCAGCTAGTATCAAATTGTATAGACACTATGTTTCCTCCTATGTATTAATGCCTATGATAAAGTTCAATTTATAAATTATGCACAGTAAGAGATTAACTCTTAACCTCTCAAGAGTTAACTGACTAAGCCTAGAGATTAAATGATCACAGGGAACTGAAACCCTGGAAAGCAAAACCATGGATAAAGAGGTACTACTGCAGGGTCTTTGCAGATGTGATCATGTAATTTCCTTGGAGATAAAATCATCACAGATTTGTGGTGGTCCCTAGATCCAATGCCTAGTGTCCTTTTAAGAAGAGGAGAGGATCCAGAAACATACGGAGAGAAGAAGGCCTGTAAAGATGAAGACAGACATTGAAGTGACACTTCCAAGACAAGCCAGAAATTACCGGCAGTCCCCAGAAAGTAGGAGAGAGACAAGGAACAGATTCTCCCTCAGAGGCTCCAGAAAAAACCAACCCTGTCAACACCTTGATTTTGGTGTTCTGGCCTCCAGAACTGGGAGAGAATAAATTTCTGTTGTTGTAAGTCACCCAGTTTACACCAATTACCACCCAGCGTTAATGTGTTATAGAAACCCTAGGAAGTTTATACATTAGAGCATTTATGACTCGGAAGGACCTAATAAGCCATGCCCTCCTGTAATCCCAGGAAGTTGAATTTGAGCTGGACCTATGAGATTGATAGAAGTCATCCCTTGAATATATTACATTACCTAGGAAATGGGATGGGATGCCATTGCCTTGATTAGGTTATGTTATCTAAGATTATTTTCTTAGCTGACTGGAAGTAAGAGATTCTCCTGCTGGACTTGAAGATACGTGCTGCAAAATTGGGAAAGAGTCCCCGCGATGGCTTCATGGCAAGAAGCTGCCAGAGGGACCTCTAGGAGCTGACATCTGCCCCTGCTCACATTCAGCAAGAAAGAGGGGACCTCAATCCTACAACCAAAATAAACCAGATTCTGCCAATACCTGAGGGAGCTTGGAAGAGGACCATGAGCCTCCTGAGAGTCATGCTGCCCAGCCGACACCTTGATTGCATCTCTGTGTGGCACTGAGCAGGAAATCCAGCTCAGACATGCCCAGACACCTGACCCACAGAAATTGTGAGATAATAAATATGTGTGATTTTAAGCCACTGAGTTTGCAGTAGTTCAATATGCAGCAATAGAAAACTAATACACACAGGCAGCCATTGCATTCCTATTTGTCTATTCTCTTTCTGACCACACATCACTAGTTATATAAGGAATCTGGTTAGCCAGCCCCACAAATTCCCTGAAATTTCAGGTAATGTGAATTCTGTTAGGGACCCAAGAAAGGCAGGACTTGAAGGTGTGCCAGCCAGCACCAGCAAGCCATCTGGAGTCCAGCAGTCTGCACGGGCATTTGGGCTGCCTGTCAGCTGTCCTGTGGTGCGGGGGCGGTATGCAGAGAGCATCCCCGTCTGTTCAAAACACACCACATTGGCCACTTCCGTCTCTACAGGCCAACCTGTATATGTGTATGTGGGCCTTTCCCAATTGTTGTTTTTGTGATATTTAGAATTGAAGCCCCTATTGGGATTAAAGAATAGTATGTATTCCATGATGCCACAACTGCTTCTAAATGTGTAACACAGAACACGCACAGCAGCAAATTATTTCTGCACATATCCATAGATTCCATAGAAGCTTCTGACATCACAAATTATAACAGAGTTCAGAAATAAAAGCAGTACCTGGATTGGTTCTGAGGCTTCCCTGGTGTTTTGAAAACCTTTTTCTGGTGTGAAAAAGAACCTTTCCTCGCTTCTTTTGTCTCCTTCCACTTTTAATTCACTTTCCTTTCTCTACATCAGCTCCAAGTGCCTCCTCCAACCCTACTGAGGCACCACACTTGCTCAGATGGACACCCACCATATTACATGTGAAATTATAATGCCTGGAAAGCCCACGACTGAGGTTGATAAGACAAAGAAATCCCCCCATGAGACTGAAGCTGCATTGTCTGCCAAGTCTGACTTTGCCCTTTTGGTCTGCGAAAACAGAAATCTGGACTAAGATGGGATGCTTCAGTGAAGATGCAACAATTATCTGCATCCTCAAATGGCATGTACACAGAGTAATAACCCGGGAAGGAGCAAGCATTTCCATTTACAGCATGAATTCAAAGGGAACACAAATCACTCATTTAGCAGCTTGTGAGCAGTTTAGGAAGATCATGTTTCTCCACTTGTTGTTCATGCAGCAGACTGGAACTCCACGAGCATGCTGGCTCAGGGCATCACAGAGCTGCGGCAAGCACCTCCAGTCACACACAAGTGGAAGATGGCCAATGGGTTTCTCAGCGCTCAGATGGTACACAATCATCACATAAATGAGGGGGAAGAGTGAGCTATTTTATAGGAGGTCAAATCCTTGCATTTATGGGCATATGACTATGCATTTCGATCCAGAGAGATGGCAACCTTTCTGATTTACAGCATAAATTATTACTAGGAAGATCATTTAGAAAACACCACCCAATTTCCTAGCAGCATTTCATAAACATCATCCAAATTGACTCTGGCTCCTCCAAAAGGAATCTTTCAGTGCCTGGCACCATATTTTACTGAGAAAGCTTTCAAAATTTTTGAGCTAACTAAGCCATTCAAGGCAGAAATATTCCATTTCAGTAGGATGCTTTCATGGCTATTAAATAGCAACATCAGGAAATAACCATTGTAGTCACCACGCATTATCATATCTGTTACACATTTCACTTCAAATTCTGGTAGGTCCTTTCTTTTATCATTACTCTGTGACAAAGCCAGCTTTGTCATCAAACAGTTTGCAAAGACAGAAATGATCTACAATCACGAAAGCACAGCAGCCACTAAAAATCAATAGCTCTAATGCACTGTTAGCATGAGTTAAGAAGCAATGGCTATCCCCAAGTGAAATCATTACAGCTGCCACTTAGCCAAGAGGGTGTTTAATACACGCAACATTTTTTTTAAATTTTTGTCCCAAATTTAGAAATTCACATATTCATTGCAGGAACAATGTTAACTACATTTTAAGCTTCATCATCTTTACCTAAAGAACAAAAATGTGTGTTCCAGTTGACCCTATTCTGCCAACAATACTATCAGAATTCCTATTGAGGATGGAGATAATGGTACAAATGTAAAAACAGCAACCAAATGACTGGGCACTATCATATCTATAAACCCAGCACTTTGGAAGAACTAGGTGGGAGGATCCTTTGAGGCCAGGAGTTCAAGACCAGACTGGACAGTAGAGTGAGACCCTGTTTCTACAAAAATAAAAATAGACAAATTAGCTAGGTGTAGTGGTGCATGCCTGTCGTCCAAGCTACTTGGGAAGCTGAGGTGGGAGGATCACTTGACCTCAGGATTTCAAGGTTGCAGTGAGCTGTGATCATACCACTCCTGTTGAGGGAAGTCAGGGACCCCGAACGGAGGGACCAGCTGAAGCCATGACAGAAGAACATAAATTGTAAAGATTTCATGGACATTTATTAGTTCCCCAAATTAATACTTTTATAATTTCTTATACCTGTCTTTATTGCAATCTCTAAACATGAATTGTGAAGATTTCATGGACACTTACCACTTCTCCAATCAATACCCTTGTGATTTCCTACTCCTGTCTTTACTTTAAACTCTTAATCCTGTCATCTTCTTCATAAGCTGAGGAGGATATATGTCGCCTCAGGACCCTGTGATGATTGCGTTAACTGCACAAATTGTTTGTAGAGCATGTGTGTTTGAACAACATGAAATCTGGGCACCTTGAAAAAAGAACAGGATGACAGCAATGTTCAGGGAACAAGGTAGATAACTTTAAACTCTGACTGCCTGTGAGCTGGGTGGAACAGAGCCATATTTCTCTTCTTTCAAAAGCAAAAGGAGAAATATCGCTGAATTCTTTTTCTCAGCAAAGAACATCTCTGAGAAAGAGAATGGCCCCTGAGGGGAGGCCTCTGAAATGGCTGCTTGGGGGACGGCTGTCTTTTACAATTGTAGACAAAGGGATGAAATAAGCCCCGTCTCCTGTAGCGCTCCCAGGCTTATTAGGATGAGGAAATTCCCGCCTAATAAATTTTGGTCAGACCAGTTGTCTGCTCTCAAACCCTGTGTCCTGATAAGATGTTATCAATGACAATGCATGCCCAAAACTTCATTAGCAATTTTAATTTCACCCCATCCTGTGGTCCTGTGATCTCGCCCTTCCTCCATTTGCTTTGTGGTATTTTATTACCTTGTGAAGCATGTGATCTTTGTGACCCACACCCTATTCGTACATCCCCACCCCTTTTGAAAATCGCTAATAAAAACTTGCTGGTTTTATGGCTCAGGGAGCATCACGGAACCTGCTGGCATGTGATGTCTCCCCTGGACACCCAGCTTTAAAATCTCTCTCTTTTGTACCCTTTCCCTTTATTTCTCAAACCAGCCAAGACACTTAGGGAAATAGAAAAGAACCCACGTTGAATATCGGGGGTGGGGTTCACCCAATACACTCCAATCTGAGAGACAGAGCAAGACCCTGTCTCTAAAAATAATAATAAATAAATAAATAAATAACATCAACAAAGGATAATTAATTTTTTTTGAGACAGAGTTTTTTGCTTGTTTTGCCCAAGGTGGAGTGTAATGGTACAAACTCAGTTCACTGCAACCTCCATCTCCTGGGTTCAAGCAATTCTCCTGCCTCAGCCTCCCGAGCAGCTGGGATTACAGGTGCATGCCATCACACCCAGCTAATTTTTGTATTTTTAGTAGAGACAGAGTTTCACCATGTTGGTCAGGCTGGTCTCGAACTCCTAACCTCATGATCTGTCCTCAGCCTCCCAAAGTGCTGTGATTACAGGTGTGAGCCACTGTGCCCAGCAGGAATTAAATTTTTAATGTGGCTCTCTAGAGTAATTCCTTGCCAGAAAAAAACCCTGGGATTCTGTTCCTCTGCAGACTTCTGTATTTCTCCCAATGGATCAACAGAACAATCTTCTGTTTTCCAATTGCCAGCAACCATAGTTCAGGTTGTCACCTACTCAGCTGTCTCAGGTAAACACATCTCAAAAAGATAGAAGGCTGTGGCAGGCAAACAAAACCCTTCTGTTGCCTGAAGCTCTTAAAGATCAAGCATTGGGGCTGTGCGAGGTGGCTCACACTTCTAATCCTGGTACACTGGAAGCCCTAGCCAGGAGGATCACTTGAGGCAAGGAGTTGGAGGCTGTGGTGAGCTTTGATTGCACCTGGGCAAAAGAGCAAGACACTGAGAACTACTATAGGGTGCTGGTTATGGGGGGTTACAAAACTACCTATTGGATGTTATGCTCACTACCTGGGTGACAGGATCCTTCCTGCAAACCCCAACATGAGGCAATATTTCCATTTAATAAATCTGTACATGTATCAAATAAAAGTTGAAATTTAAAAAATAATAAAATAATGAAATAAGTAACAATCTGCAAATTATGCAAGAGAAATGTCATATGTTTTAACACATTAAATATAAAAATAATTATCTGAAAAATGAATTATTCTGATATCAGTTAAATCATTCAAGTTGTACAGGATTTGATAAATGATTTAATTAAATTGTGTAGAATTACACGGTGGTTGTATCTAAATACCTTTGAAACTGATGCTGCCAAAGATTTGTTGAATTATTTAATTTGGTGTCTGCCATCATTTGATAGTCCAAGATGTTGGCAATTTCTTACCTTTCATATTGGTTTCCTGAACTTCATTTAAAAACAGAAAAGGAAAAGAAAGATGTCAACACTACTATATCATGCATAAAGATACATTAATACTGTTGGCGCTCACAGCCTATTCCTATTTTATCCATTCAAAATGAAGAGTCTTAAGGCCATTAATAAAGAGCTGTAAGTTTAACTGGACAATTTCATGCTGTAAAAAGATAGGTAAGTGGGACCATATGAGTCTCAGCCTAAGAGATTTAAGATAAAACAAAGACAGGCTGGGGCGGTGGCTCACATCTGTAATCCCTGCATTTTGGGAGGTCAAGGTGGCTGGATCATTTGAGGTCAGGGGTTTGAGACCAGCCTGGCCAACATGGCGAAACTCCGTCTCTATTAAAAACACAAAAATTAGCCGCGTGTGGTGGTGCACACCTGTAGTCCCAGCTACTCGGAAGGCTGAGGCAGGAGAACTGTGTGAACCTGGGAGGCGGACGTTGTAGGGAGTGGGGTTAGAGCCACTGCACTCCAGCCAGGGTGGTAGGGTGAGATTCCATCTCAAAAAAAAAAAAAAAAAAAGATAAAACATAGATCAACATCCTATAAGTACCCTTTTGTTTTGTTTTGCTTTGTTTGGGCTGAAAGGAGAAGAGAGACCCTTTATCAGAATTGTCTAGAAACACGTGTTAATTGGACAGCTAAATGGATACGTGTAACATGCACTACTGCTTTGAGACCAAACAATTAGAAAGAGATGACAGGAGACTGGCCAACACTGCATTAGCATCTTTTAGCCAGACAGTGTGAGTTGACAGGCTGAATAAAACACAGCAAATTGGGACCAGTTCACTGTGAAGGTGAATCCTAGTTATGAATCTAACATGTGTTAACTTGAATGCACAGTTTCAGAACATTCCTAAGTCACCAGGAAAGAAAGAAGAAAAGCATCAATTGACAAAAATCAATGGAAAGCAAAGGATGGCCTCTGCATCCAAGCAAATGTCAGCAGGAACTGGATCAGGTACAGATCGATACATTTCTTAGCTCCTGGGAAGTGACTTCAGCGATGCTATGAATATTTTTAATTATTCAGATTTAATGAAGTGAAGCAGCATAGGAAAATGAGAGGCAACAAATGATAACACTTAACATCTAAGAGGTGTGTTGTCAATGGTGCCAACTTGAAACCTCAAGGTGGCTTAAATGAATACATCATATTGTCACAAGACCACATTTTGTGAACATCAAGCATTCCAAAACGCAGTTTCATAATGTTGATTGAGTGACGTGCATTTGTAGTTGTTGATTTGCATAGACTAAGCAGCAGTGTTTTGGCAGCTTTGAGAAAAGTGTTCCTACAAACCTCAACAGGAGAAAAGAGATTCAGTGATCTGTCTAGAGGAAGCTCGATTCTGCCAACTCAAGTTCAAAGACTGCAAAGTGCATTGGAGTCACAGAACCAGAAATAATTCTCAAGCACACCAAGGCAGAGATGACCAGACAGACAGCTGGATGAAAAGCTGGGTAGAGATAAAAATCCGTAAGAGGCTTGAATCATTTAGATTACTAAGAATTAGATAAATTAGGTGAATTAAGAATTAGATAAGTAAAACTTAGTGAATATCATATTAATCGTTCAACAAGCAGATTAAATTACAAAATGTCTTTCATATTGGAAGATCATTAAAATGCACATGTATATATGTAAGGGTCAGAGGTTTTATTAATATGCTGTGGTCATTGTTACAGACAATTAGGCTAATTTAGCTTGACAAATCTCCATTTAGGTTCAAAGTTTTCGTTTGAATAAGATCTACTTAATATTTTCTGCCAGTTCATTACATGATGTAATCTAAGGGAAGATGATCTAGAAATAGACCATAAACAAGAAGCTCTTACTCCCAAATTAGTAAAATAATGAAAATCAACAACAATGAAAACACAATCAGGTGAGCCCAAAGCAACTTACCCACATGCTCACCGTCAGATTTTTGTCAGAGACTATATAAAGTTTATACCTAAAAATATTCTCAATGTAAGAGGTCTGATCAACTCATCATCACAAGAGAAGACTTCATACGGGGGTAATGAACATATCCAATATGAAATATCATAAAAATATGTTATTAACACATTGCAATTTTTCAGAAGGGCATACAATCTTAGCAATTTTTGGCAGAACTTCAGATACCTTAGTCACATGAAGAGAAAAAAAGGCCTTTACTTTAAACCATTACTTTTTTTTTTATTTTTAAACCATTACTTTAAAATTTGTGTATACATGCACACACACACACACACATGTTCATACACACACACACATATATATGAACACATGTAATAATTGAAGCATTGATAGCTTGGAAATAGTATAAATTGCAGTTTTCACCTCTATGGCAAATTTTTAATAGTAACCATTTGCTGCAGACAAGTTTGACCTTGTCAATGTGTTTAAGATACCAAATTTGTGATTAAATAATGAACATATTTCCCAAAATTTACTACAAATTGATCACTTAAAATTTGATGAAAATTAATTATCTCATCAAAAAACAAAAGCAACAGAATACGGAACAAAATAATTATTTTGTTTAAATCTTCTATTGAGATCCTTACTTGCATAGTTTGCTGGCACATTCATTGTTAGAAATTTTTATTCTAGCATATGATAAGAAAAGTGAACATCATGTCTTTTTAGGGGTAAGAGTTAACTTACTTAACAACTTACAATGCTATATTTAAAAATAAAGGATTGATATTAGGCACATTTCAGTTGGTAACTTGGCACATTAGAGTTTTCCCTGGAATTAAAATCATTAAACATAATTTAAACTGACAAGATAAAATATGATCATTGTACTTTTATTCAGATATTTTGTCTATGTAGATAGCCTGAAGCTCTATGCAATTATATAACCTGTTTAAAAATAATAAAAACATTTAAGTGACAATATACAACAGAACATGATATGGATTTAATATGATGGATGTGTTTACTTTTAGTAAAAGAATGAATCATTCATGATTTAGAGAAATATAATCTCAAAGAACCTCACCTTTGGTCTACTGAAAGATTAATCACAAAAATATTTTATGGTGAAGAAAACACAAGGAATTCATAGGAGATGACTATTGATTAAAGTGAATTAGATTTTGGAATTAGCTCAAAAAATATGCATCTGGTATACTTATTGAACCCTAGCAGACTTAAGATATGAGCTAGAATGACTACTGAGTACTTGGGAATATTCCAGAAAGGCACTGAATGTGATTTGATTTTCTTTGCTGCTGTACTTCTTTTAGAATAGAATGGAAATTCATGATCCAAGTGTGTCTACATGTCAGTCTCTACATTTATAGGGCAGAGCAATTCTCTGGTAAGAAAAGCGAAGCCAAACAGCCATTCCTGGGAATACTACCAACTCAACATTGATTAGAGGGTAACAGCACATGAGAAAACACACCACCCTTGACAGCGTCAGCCCACGCTGATGATGTTTTCTTCCATTTCTCATTATTGTTCAAACCCATAATCAGCACCTTGCAACATCTGTGTTGCCTTGTTCTCTAATTGTCTAAGCCACACACGGTGGCAGTTAATTATACATTATCTTATCCTTTAATTGCTGTCTGCCTTGGGTTTCTCAGCAAGACTTTGGCTCCTCCTGAACTGCTTCGAAACCTGTGCCCCTGTGGTAGCGACTGCCTTACCTGCCTAGTGCAAAGTATTTCCAAAAAATACTTTCTGCTTGATAATAATTAATCAATGTCACAATACCTAATAGGTTGTGAAGAGGCCATCTTCAGTTGAGACACCAAAATAAGATCTTGACCCCAAAATGAGGACAACTTACACCAGCCACTTATTTACTGAGAAAAATACATTTTTGCTATTTCCTGTCTCAACACTGTACGATTTCACTGTCATGTCTTGTTTACTTTTTCATCAAACTAAGTAATTTTTCGGCAAGGCATGAAACCTGTTTTCTGAGCCAAAAAAATTCAACAAAAAATCTAATATTTTAACTGTCACCTACCTAATTATATAGCTGCCTTCATTGTACTACTCTTGGGTAAAAATTAAATACCTAATAAATTTCTTCCATTTTTGTGGATTACATAACTATGGTAACATTTTTGCTACAGATAATACAAAACTGTACCTTTACTTTTTTTTTTTTTTACTATTCACTTTCATTTCACAAATTTATGGTTCACATTCTAGGGCAAACATACAAAATTGTACTAACACATACACAGAGAGTTATGGTGGAAATATAACTGATTTACTCTTTTTGAGGCCTGAGATCATAGACATACAAGCCCTCTGAATCTTGTAGAAAGTGACAAATGGTTTTGTTTCATTCGTTTGTCATTTCCATGATGAGGATGGTGGTACCGGATCTTCCTTTCTCAGAGTTGTGGAGTCATATCAAATCCACGATCCTTTAGACACCCTCAATTCTAATACAATCTTAATTCTTGATTTTTCCTTGGCAAAACTCCAACCTTGGTGAAATCCACCTCTCCACCCATCATGTGCCCGCCTCACCTTTGCTGATCAGCACAGATGAAAGAAAATATTTAATCATGCTGACTTATCTCACATTAAATTCATGAACACAAACCTCCAGTAGGTTAATCGAGATGCCTGTATATCATACTAAATTTATCTGATGAATTCCCTTAAAGGCTCTGCTAAATAGCACCTTCTTCTTCCTCTTCTAATCCACAATCCCTCCTGTTGCATCTTCACTGTTAGCATACAACCTAGCTTCTTACTACACTGAAAAAATTCTAACTATCTGAAGAAAACATGCACAAACCACCAGTAACCCATTTACCCACGTGACAATAATGGCCCCATCTGTTGTGCCCCCTCTTTCCATAAAAGAATAATTATAGGAACCCAATATAAGGGTGACAGTCACCCATCAAACTCCATCAACTCTTGACAACCCGACAATAGAACACCTTGCTCTTGCTACATCCTCACAATTGTTTTCCTCTTGTATGTTGTATTATTGTGTAAAAAACTGTCCACACCTCTCGAGGGGACAAATACACACTTGCAAGACTTTCCCTGTCCCTAACTTAAAAGAATTTCACAGACTCACTTCCATGACTTCAGTTACAGCTAATTGGCTTGCTTTGGCCAATGAAACATGAACAGAAATTAGTGGGGCTACTTCCAAGTGAAAACCTTAAGAGCTACAATGTGGTTCTGCCCATTTTCCCCCTTTGCTAAAATAATAAAAATAATTAGTAATAATACGAATAAATGAGTCTTCTCCATTAGCCTGGGTTCCAGAACTAAGAACACACAGAAAACAGCCACAGTCAACCCGTAGCGAACCTTGAACTTGAGCGAGAAATAAACTTTAGTGGTTGTGCATGTCGCTGCCATTTTAGGGATATTTATTAATGTAGCACACTATACACTGTACTGATTGATAACACCCCATGCCCCTAGATCAACCCTACAGCACAGAGAAATATGATTAGATTTTCCATCTTAAAAGCAATAAAACAATTTTCTCATCTAAAAATATATACATATAGGTATATATTGCTATATTGATTCCAATTTTATTGATCTTATTCTCTCTGAAACCTGCCCCAATTGGGGCTTTTACCCCCAATACTCCACCAAAATTATTACTTTTCCAGTAAAGGTTAAAAATGACATTTCCATTGCTATGTTCTCAATTTTCCTCATTCTTTTTGTCCCTCTGCCTACCTCTATTCAATCTCAACTGCCAGAGTCAGACAGACAAAAGCACAAGGACACTTTTTCCTTGCATCTGTAGTGGAAACCTTAGCAGCAGATGTGTGTTTATGACCTACTTGAATTACACCCAGTTGACTACCTCTCTCTCATTGAAATACCTCTTTCCCCACTTGACTTCCACATTACCAGGCTTTCTTTTACACCCTGGACAATTATGTTCATTTCCTTTCCAGGTTCCTCCTATTATTACCAATCTCAAATTGTTGGCAAGTTCCAGCCTTGGTCCTTTCTCGTCTCTGTCCTCAGAACTCTCTTGATAATTTCATTCAGCCTCATGACTTTAGATACCATCGACACTATCTAGGCTGATGTTTTTTCTCTTCAGCATGGATTTCTCCCTTGAACTCCAGACTCTGACATCCATTTCCTTATGTGATATCTTCCGTTTGATGTCTCACAGACATTTCAAACTCAAGCATTCAAACTTTGATGATGCCTCAAGAATGTCTCTACTAGACCATCCTCCAATATCACCTGTGACCACCTCCGCCTTTTCCAGTGTTTAGGCCAGAAACTCCGGGATTCCTTCGCTCTCCCACACTCCACATCCATATAATTAGCAAATCTTATTTCAAATGTATAAAAAACCCCAACCGCTTCTCCTTACCTCCCAGCTGTAGGTTCTTAAGCTGACTCTTGCATCAGGCTTCTAACTGGTCTCCCACATTCCACCTTTGCCCCTACAGGCAAGCCTCAGCTAAGCAAAGTGCTCCTTTAAAACACACCTTGACACATGAATTATCTGTTGAAATCCTTCCATTTGTTCTCCCTGGTTCTCAGAATTACAAAGTTCTCTATAGCATCACCCTACTCTGATACCTGCCATTCACTCTTCTCTAGAAACGTGAATCTTACTGCTTGATATGGTTTGGCTGTGTCCTCACCCAAATCTCATCTTAAATTGTAGATCCCCTAATTGTGGGAGGGACCTGATGGGAGGTAACTGAATCATGGGGGTGTGTCTTTCCCATGCTGTTCTCGTGATAGCCAGTAAGTATCACGAGACCTGATGGTTTTGTAAAGGGACTGCATACGCTCTCTCTTGCCTGCCACCATCCATGTAAGACATGACTTTGCTCCTCCTTGCCCTCTGCTATGATTGTGAGGTCTCCCCAACCATGTGGAACTGAGTCCACTAAAACTCTTTCCTTTATAAATTCCCAAGTCTTGAGCATATCTTTATTGGCAGCTTGAGAACAGACTAATACACTGCTCTGCCCTAAACAGAACAGGGACGTTCCTACCCCAGGGCCTTGACACTGGCTGTTCCGTCTGCCTGTAACATCCTTCTCATATATCATCATGGCCTTTTCCCTTAGCTCTTTCAGTTATCTACTCCCATGTCCCCTTTACATTGAGGTTCTCATTGACCACCCTACTTAAAATGCTGCAACTTCCCCAGCAGTTCTAATGCCACTTATCCTCTTCTAGGTTTCTTCATAGCACTCATCACCTTCTAAAATAATACAAAACTTTGGCCATGTATGGTGGCTCTTGTCTGTGATCCTAGTACTTTGGGAGGCCAAGGAGGGAGGATTGCTTGAACCTAAGAGTTCCAGACCAGCTTGGGCGACATAGCAAGACCCAATCTCTACAAAAAGAAACAGACACAGAAAATAAATAGCTGGGCATGGTGGCACCACCTATAGTCCTAGATACTTGGGAGGCTAATGTGAGAGGATTGCTTGAGCCCGGGAGTTGGAGAGTATGGTGAGCTATGATTACACACTGCACCCAGCCTGAATGACAGGGCAAGACCCTGTCTTTAAATAAAACCTAATTTATTTAACTCTTAAGTTTGTTTTCCACTCACCTGTAGAATATAAGTGGCACAAGGGAGGAAATTTTATTTATTTTCTACATGGATGAGTCCCTGAAGCTTAGAACAATACCTGGCATGTGACAGGCACTCAAATAATAACTGAAAGAAAGAATTAATACTGAAAATCAAATATTACAAGATACCATACTGTGAATGTTGCTTTAGAATTATACATGACTATGCTGATACATAAGCCATTACAATTGAATGCTTAAAAATCTTAGAGAATAAATGATTTGAAGAGTCAAATTTTGGGGTTGGTTGAGAGATAATCACTTAAGGACAAATCAAGAAAATGCAGAGAAAGTGCTTCACAAAAAAAAAAAATCTATATATATACATAAGGAAGTCCTCGTCCTTCCAAGGTTAGTGACACCTAACTCACATGGTTTCTTCCAGTCCTGCGGGTGGCTTTGTCTAGTTTTTCTGATTGGGCTCTTTGTTTTTGCCAGAGGTAAACTGCTATTTCATTTCCTTTTATTTCCTCCCTATTTCTGTCCTATTTTTAGATACTATAATTGAATCAACATTCCTGGAGCACAGACATCTAACAATTTGATAAACGGCATGTATTCTCTGGTCTGCTAAAGGCTTTCTCTTAATGTCTTTCCCTTCCACCCCATTCTGTGCCTATATCCCCTTAACTCCACCTTCATAGAGGGTTAGAAGTCCCAGAGTCCTAAAAGGTTCTTGCAAAGTTGGGTTCAAAGCTACCTAGGTTTTCTCATTATTGACTCTACATGACAGCAAATCAATAATGAAGCCACACAGCGGGTAAGGCAGTGTGAATGCAGATAAAGCCAACGCCTCTCTTTCACAGATGGACACACGCCTTTATCGCCTCAAAAACATGTCAACCTCTGCTGGTCATCATAGTGCTGAGAAAAGATTTCAGGATGTCTTTTTTCCTCCCCACTGCTGGGAGAATTTCCATCGTGAAAAACACATTTACAGCCACCTCACTTTAAAACCATGTAGAGAAGGGCAGGTGAGCTGAAGAGAGAAACACTGATGGAGAGGGAGAATCTTTAGCTGAGGAATCTTTAGCTGAAGCACGTGTGCACATGCATTTGTGGAGACATCTATGGAAGCAGGGGACAAGCACGTCATCAATAGTAGATGAGGCAAGTCCAGAGGGAATGGCCAGGAAAAAAAAAAGGAGAGAATCAGGAGATCGAGGTAAAGTAAAAACTATGAAGAGACAAGTTGCTACCATTTGACCCAGCGTTCTCACTACAAGATATCTATCCAAAGGAATATAAGTCTTTCTACCAAACAGACACATGCACCTGCATGCTCAAGACAGCACTATTCACAATAGCAAAGACATAGAATCCACCTAGATGCCCATCAACGGTGAACTGGATAAAGAAAATGTGGTGTAATATACATCATGGAACACTACACAGCCATAGAAAGAACCAAATCATGTTCTTTGAAGCAACAGAGTGCAGCTGGAGGCCATTATCTTAAGAGAACTAACACAGAAACAGGAAAGCAAGTACTGCATGTTCTCGCTTACAAGTGGGATCTAAACACTGAGGACGCATGGGCCCAAAGAGAGGAACAATCAACACCAGGGTCTACTTCAAAGTGGAGGGTGGGAAAGGCTGAGGGTCAAAAAACCACCTATCAGGTACTATGCTCACTACCTGGGTGACAAAATCATCTGTACACCAAACCCCAGTGACACCCAATTGACCCATGTCACAAACCTGCACATGTACCCTCCGAACCTAAAATACAAATTGAAAAGGAAAAAATATATATATATAATTCCCACAAACAAACAAACAAAAAGAGAGTATTGGTTAAGTATTGGCTAAGTGTCACTCTCCAGCCCTTCAAAAAAAAAGAAAGAAAAGAAAAGAGAGAAGAGTGGATAGGAAAAGATAAAGACGCAAAGATGTTAACACTGTTTCACATTTAAAACTGGTATCTCTCCATAATAGAACTTTAGGAAATATAGCAAAAAGAAAGAGAAAAGAAAATATGAAACCGAACTGCATATCATGACTGCTTATCCTCCAAATGCATAAGGGGAGAAGGTGGAAAATTTTGCGGTTAAATAATTACATAGTTAAAATTCCGCCTGGGCTATCAGTGTGATAGAAGTGCGATGTTTACTGGACACTTTCAAGCAGAATCCAAAATATACTCTGTGGAAATTTTGTTTTGTGGAAACAAAAACAGAATCAGTACTTTCCAAAGATCATCTCCCAACCAAAACACATAATATGGGTTAGGAAACATGTACTATATTATTTGGTGCCTAAATTTTCCTTCTGCCTATCTTGATATACTACATTATTTTTTAAGACTGTTTTTTAAAATAGCTAAATTGCATATTTTAAAATGTTAAATCAAAAGCCCAGAGAAAAACGTGTTAAATAAGTTTAACATTCAATTCAATTATATTTCATCTAGGGAATAAAGTGGATGGTTTAAACATAGTTATAACATTATTAGAATTGATAATCAAATATCATACTCATTTTTAAAAGGCATTATCTGCACCAGGTTTAATATTTTGTGTCCTGACACACTGTAAGAGGTATTGGTAAGTATTTATGGTTTAACGTGAGGTTACACGGTGTATGAGGTTCCCCCTTGACACGCAGGATTGTTCTGCTCCAAGGGCAAACCCTTTCCCATGTTTTCCTCTTCCTTGGTGATGACAGCTGCTTATGAACATCCTCTGCTTTTATCCTGTTAGGCAGTCAGTGTTTTATCCGTGATTTCTCATTTGCAATTCTTCTCAATCTTCCGTGTTAGCATGTTACCTCATCTTATCCTATGCTAGCCCATCTTCTAGCCATATACTTTAATTTCAGTCTCAGAGTCTACACGTTATTGCCTCTGCCTTCTTCTTTGGATGCTCTCTTCTGACTCTTGGATTTTCTTTTTCACCTGGCTCCACCGTTTTAAAATTCCCTTTCAAAGTTTCAATATTGATTAAGACAATAAAAGCACTAAATGCACAAATGGGCTGGTCACAGTGGCTCACGCCTGTAATCCCAGCACTTTGGGAGGCAGAGGCAGGCAGATCATGAGGTCAGGAGTTCGAGACCAGTCTGTCCAAAATAGTGAAACCCTGTCTCTACTAAAAATACAAAAAAATTAGCTGGGTTTGGTGTTGGGCACCTGTAATCCCAGCTACTCGGGAGGCTGAGGCAGGAGAATTGCTTGAACCCAGCAGGTGGAGGTTGCAGTGAGCCAAGATCGTGCCATTGCACTCCAGCCTGGGCAACAGAGTGAGACTCTGTCTCAAAAAACAAACAAACGAAAACAATAAATAAGCAAATGGGCTGGTCACAGTGGCTGACGCCTGTAATCCCAGCACTTTGGGAGGCCAAGGCAGGAGGATCACTTGAGTCCAGGAGTTCCAGACCAGCCTGGGCAATACAGTGAGACTCTGTCTCTGCAAAAAAGAAATAACAAAATTAGTTGGACATAGTAGCACATGCCTGTAGTCCAAGCTACTTGGGAGGCTGAGGTGGGAGGGTCGCTTTAGCCCAGGAGTTCAAGGTTGCAGTAAACTAGGATTGTACCACTGCACATCAGCCTGGGCAACAGAGTGAGATACCATCCCTAAAAAAGAAAATTAAATAAAACGTATAAAAATATGCAAATGCATACAATTTTAAGCATAATCTCAGATGGTATGTCCCTAACTAATGGCTATCATTGCCATTCCCAGTTTTAATGCATAAACTGGTATAACTTTCTGGTGAATGATGCTTTCTTATGTGTTCACTGCCTGTAAGGGATCTTGTACTCCTTATATTCTTCAGAGATGCCCATTCTGCTTCCCATCTTCTTTTCTTCTAGTATTTTTCCTCTTGCTTTGATTTTTCTCTTTTCCTCTACCTTTTCTTTTCTCCACTATCATATTCATAGAATGCTGTAGTCGTGGCACTTTAATCCCAACAGATCACACACACACACACACACACACAGACTTATAATAAAGGTTTTATCTTCATGCATTCCTTCACTCCAATATCGTAGTTGGACTGAGCTCATTGGAGTTTAATTCCACTGCAATGTTCCATGTTCTGCACCTTTGCAATCTAGTAACATACCCAGTCATGACATGTTTCCAAGGAGAAGTCCAGGTTCCAGGTACCCCCTGCTATCTCCTTTCCCATCAGCATTAGATAGGGCATCTAGGGCAATCTATATTCCATATAATTATTTTTAACACTTACCCCAGTTTCTTATTGCCATTCTGCTTGCAAACACTTAAAACAGATGGATGTAAATAGCATGCCAGCTGATGCTAGAATTAATCATGTTAAATAAACACTGCAATGAAGACCTTCCTCAGTGGTTTTACTGGATTCTGTTCTTCCCCAACTGCTAAGGAGGAAAGAAGCTGTCTCTCAATTCCATTTACTGGGACAAAAACTTAAAACAAAGAATTGTCCTTTTTCAAATCCCTAAATATTATAGCATTCTGCCTTCTCTATAATCCATGTGTTGGGATCTGAGAGCCAGACTCCTTTGTGTCTACCGTAGAGTTTTAGGTGAGCACATAAAATGCTATCTCTAATTAAATCTCACAATATTAGTGAGGAAGCATTTGCCAGCGTGGGTTGTAACTGGGGTCTTTAAAAAGGATGAAGGAGAATTTATTTTACCTGACAAGAAGACCAAAGAAAATTGTTTACAGCTTAGTGATTCACCAGTGTCTATAAGGGCCCAAGTCTTACAGACACTCTATCAGTGTCTATAAGGGCTCTCCTGTCAGAACACCACCCTGGTGGGCAGTTGGGTTTCCATCTTGTTCATCGATTTCCCAGCTCCTGACCTGAGATAAGCAGTGGGGTCCTGACAAAAGTACCTGCACCCACATGCAGGCAGGGGCAAGGGAGGGAGAGGGTACAAGCTGTGTTGGTCCCTTCTATAGAGAAAAGTCTCACAAGTAGTCCCCATGAATGTCTCTGAGTGTCTCCTGGGCTCTGCTTCTGCCTGACATTCCCTCCACTCCAGGAAGGCAAGGGAGGAGGAGATAGGGAAACGGTTTGGGGCTGGCATGAGAGTTTCTTCTAGATGTCAAATCTCGGAGATTAATGCCACAGAACATAAAACTAAAAATTAAACGATGAATCAACAATTGTAAAAATTAACCTGAAAATATACAATGATCTAATAGCTCATTCAGAAATGAAATCTATAAAGGGTTTTGGGTCAGCAGATCTAGGTGTGTCCAGTCCTAGGAACTCATTTGCTCTGAATGGAAAATTCCATTCTGCTGATTAAATTTCATTGAGCTAAGATCCACTCATTTTTCTAATTAATCACATCCCTCACCTAAAAGCAACGATGTATTTGAACACTCCATTGCAAAAGAAGAAAATCAAATTACATAGTTCTCTATCATCAAGTAACAAAGAATACCTTATGAGGTGCTAAAGAAGACGTTGAAGAATTAAACATGTAGTTCCGGAGCTAAGAATTGAAGTAACAAGGCATATAAAATGTAAAATTGAATAAAAATTAAATAAAAGTGGGGCTGGGTGCAGTGGCTCATGCCCGTAATCCCAGCACTTTGGGAGACTGAGGCGGGCGGATCACGAGGTCAGGAGATTGAGACCATCCTGGCTAACACGGTGAAATCCTGTCTCTACTAAAAATACAAAAATGAGCCGGGCGTGGTGGCGGGCGCCTGTAGTCGCAGCTACTCCGGAGGCTGAGGCAGGAGAATTGGTTGAACTTGGGGAGTGGAGGTTTCAGTGAGCCGAGATCACAGCACCGCACTCTAGCCAGGGTGCACAGCAAGACCCCGTCTCAAAAAAAAAAAAATTAATTAAAGTGGACATCCATACTAGAAACTAATTTAAGGAAAGGACTAACTACAGCCAAAAGCAACTGCACAATCAATTGCTGTTACAAAGGAAGGCATAAGAGCATTCATGTATATCCATCTTTTTTCTCTTCTTGTTTTCAAATCTCAGAGATTAATGCAACAGAAAAAAAAAAACTGAAAATTTAAAACAATGAACCAACAATTTCAAAAATTCACTTGAAAGTATGTAATGATCTAATAGCTCATCCAGAAACATAAGGTATAAAGTGCTTGAATCATTTTAGAAATAACTACATTGGTCCTACTGGTGTTATTATAACAAGGCCTACCTTTTGGTAAGTCTAAACACTTTACTGTGGAAATTTCGAAAATTTGTATCCATGCTGAAATACAAAATGGAGAAAAGCTTTCTTGAGGCCTCATATAAGAAATGCCTCACAGGTGTGCCTGTGTGAGATAATTGAGCAGAATTCTAGTTTGGCTGTTCAAAACAGCACCCCCTAACCCTAGTTTCACCCAAACCATGCATCTTAAGCTTCTCAAATAAATATTGAATATGATTAACCATTTTCATAGAATGTTGTAATCCTGGCACTTTAATACCAACAGATCACACACACACACACACACACACACACACACTTATAATAAAGGTTTTGTCTTCATGTATTCCTTCACTTCAATATTGTAGTTGGGTCAAGCTCACTGGAGTTTAATTCCATTGCAATGTTTCATGTTCTCCTCCCTTGCAATCCAGTAACCAGTAACATACTAGTTACTGAATTTTCCACTGAAGGAAAATAATGATACGCAATTCATAAATCTACTACAACAATAAGTCATAGCAATCCTCAATTCAAGCTACATTCTTTAAGGCTTTTTTCTTATGTAGCTGACACCATACTATGTACTAAAATAAGACATTTTACCACATCTTGAAATGTTTCCACGTTAGCAGGTGAGATCAATGGCAGAAACATCACCACCATCAACAAAGAAAAACGTATATAACCTTTCAAAAAAGCAGGTACAAATTTTAGAAGCACACAGTAGCCATTAAAACTGCTAAAACGCTAGAGTTTTTCAAATTCCACAATTTCCTGAACATTAATAAAATATATTTTCATAGCATTGTTCTTTCCATTCAATAGAAACTTTTCAGACAGGTGCAGTGGATCATGCCTGTAATTCCAACACTTTGGGAGGTCAAGGTGGAAAGACTGCTCAAGGCCAAAAGTTTGAGACCAGACTGAGCAACACAGTGAGACGCCATCTCTACAAAAATTAAAAAACAAACATAAACCAGCTGGCCAGGATGGCATGTGCCTGTAGTCCTAGTGTCTTAGTTTGTTTTCACACTGCTATACATAAATACCCGAGACTGGATAATTTTTATGAAGGAAAGAGGTTTAATTGAGCTCCACATGGCATGGCCGGAGGGGGGCGGGGCTCAGGAAACTTACAACCATGGCAGAAGGTGGTGGGGTGGAAGCAAGGACCTTTTTCACATGGTGGGAAGAGAGAGAAGAATGCATGAAGGAGGAACCTGCCAGACACTTTTTAAACCATCAGATCTCGTGAGAACTCACTCACTATCACTAAAATAGCATAAGGGAGACCACCCCCATGATCCGATCATCTCCCACCAGGTTCCTCCCTCAACACCTGGGGATTACAATTCAAGATTATATTTGAGTGGGGATAAAAAGCCAAACCAAAACACCTAGCTGCTCAGGAAGCTTGAGATGGGAGGATTGCTTGAGCCCAGGAGGTTGAGGCTGCAGTGAGCTATGATCGTGCCACTGCACTGCAGCCAGGGCAAAACAGTGACTAAAAAATATATACTTTTCATAAACTTGGGCAGACAAGCTCTCTTTGTCAGAAAATATTGAGACTTACCCATATGAAACAGTTTGTATCTTGGCTTATATGAAATCTTTGCATAAGACAGTAATAAACCATCCAATAATAAACCATGTTTTCACGACAATTAAGGAAGTAGTAATTGTGGCTGAAGACAGTACCCATGGTCTTATGGATTATTTTCATGTTCTAAATCATTAGTAGTGGGGTGGGGGGAGAATAATATGCCCATTTCAGGTTAACTTTATTTTAAAATAAAGCTTTCATAACAAAACTAAAATGTGCATCTAAAATAATATCTACATCAGTCAAGAAAAGATTGTCCAATATGAGAAGTGCTCTTACCACGAGAAAGGAATGAACTGAGAGTCAGCCAAGTTACATCTCTCTGTAGTTTCCTTCGGCTTCAGAAGCCCTAATCAGATGGATCCCATCATGGTCCTGGAGAAATCCAGCTGGCTCTGCACCTTCTGATGTATCAAGGGCCTATCACTTAAACCATTTTGTTTCTAACATGGCCGGAGAAACCTCCAAATGTCAATTGAAAAGCTGCCCTCACTCTGTCACGAGCAAGATTTGAATTTTAACGGGGTCACCAGGGCCTTGTGCCCAACATTAAATGAAGATGCTTGGAGAGTGCTTTGTGAATGACAGCCTGGCTACTGGGGAGCATAAAGCAGCACATGGGAGCCTTTCCTGCACTCCAAGGATTTGACTTGCCAGTATGATCCTTTCACTGTAAATTCAGTGCCATGGAGAGCTGATGACTCCTGAAAACACTCCATAGGAACCATCCACAGCAAACTTGGGTTCTGTCTTTTTATTTTCCTTTTTTTTACCCATGAGCTAGGCTGTGGTCCAAGCAGGGCATGTATTTTCTGTCATTTTCATGGACTGCAATAGAAAGCTGGAAATAGATTTCTCTGGTGTGTGGGAGAGATCTTACTGTCTGATTATCTAGAGGCCAGGGATATGGATCTTCAGCTTGCCTTTTTTCTTTCATTTATCTCTGTGAAACAAACTGAACTACTTAAGACTGCAGATCCTGGCCTTCTGCATATGAGATTTGGAATTTTGACTAACAGCCCTGCAACTAACCAATGCAGAGAATGCCTGTTTTCCTAGCTGCTGTTGTTAGGTTTACATTTTACCTGGAATTATCTGAAAATGCCAGGACCCCCTCAAAGTGTACGTGATACAACAGTGGGCCAAAATATACAAGACTGAGATGCTTAGGGGACAGTTATTAGATCATATATAACATACTGCACTGTAAATGAGGAAAAAGTAAAATGAGGACAGAGTGAAAAAAGCATGTTTGCACAACAGTGGGAATATTGTTAATAGCCCTGAACTGTACATGGAAAAAGTATAGATCTTACATATATTTTGTCACAATCTAAAAAAATATGTTGCTAGCACCTACTCAGCATCTGTCATAGCCCTTCACGCTCCCTTGCCGCTGTGCCATATGGAGTCCACTTCTGGGATGACGCCTGTGTCTGTCTGCTCTCCCATTCACTGCCGCTATAGCCCTTGTGAATGCTGCCTTGATTAACATTAATGCCTCATCCCTCACTGAACATACACCCAAGCGCCTAACCAGAATCTCCAATTCCTTCTCTCCACCTTTGCAAATGTTACTCAGTATCAATCGACCCATCTCTCCAGATACAAGGGCTGACCAGACCAGCAGCCCAAATTAAGTTCAAGCTCTTTACTCTCATATTCATTATACACTGAATCACTCCCAAATCTAGTCACAGATTCACTTTCCAGCCTATCATAAAACACATTCTGCATTAGTGAACAAGGACTCCCTGTTCTTCTGAAATTATGCCTCAATCCTCTTCTGACACCTTGCTTAAAATATTACTTCAGCTGTAACATCCAATGGCTCTGCTTCCAAAATTCCATTTGAAACTAGTTAAAGTGGCATGTCTTTCAGGACCCCTTTGTTAATGCTGCAACCTACTTATTCCTCCTGGGAGTCCCTATGGTACAAAAGCCTGAAATCAGCCACCTCCTGCCCTCTCCAGGACTTAATGATATCCATATTTTATTTCCCTTACACTAGAAACTGACTTTTTACATTTTTCTGCAGCAGCACATATGGCCATACCTTGAACACATTTGGAACTCAATAAATTTTTGTTGATGGGACGAATTAATGAATCCTATAGAATGACAACACTAGCACTCTATTTAAATATTTAAAATTAGGATTAAACTTAAGATTTATGCAGACTTTAGCACTGTTCCCAATGGTGACATTCTGCAAAGAGGGCCAAAGCCATCCTTGGCAAATAAGTGTCATGATATACATAAAAAATAACAGGGAGGGGAGTGAAGAAAATGTACTGTGCAAGTACAATATTTCATGTGATGAAGGAGGAAGATTAGTAGGCCACAGTCTCTACCCTTAAGGTGTACCTGATATAACAGAGGACCAAAATATACAAGACTGACATGCCCAGGACACATTTATTAGATCATATTTAAGATACTGCATTGAAAACCAGGAAAGAGCAAAATGAGGGCGCAGAGTGAAAAAAAGCATGTTTGCACAACAATGTGAATGTACTTAATACTCCTGAACTGCACATGTGAAAATGGTACATTTTATGTCATGTTCATTTGTGCACAATTTAAAGAATTTTTTTTTAATGTGGGATGAGAAAAGATAATGAAGGAATAATGCAAAGCTGAAGGTTGCACCAGATGTAAGAAGTGATTATGAAGGATAAAAGAAAAGGGCTTTCCAAACAGGGAAGAGGCATCAGAGAGAAAAACAATTGTTGAGCCAGTATTCTGTCACAGGGACATTTGTCTTTGCTCTTTAATGTCCAGTAAGGGTCTTCTCAGGTTCCATTAAACATGCGGATTCACAAGATCCCCCCCCCCAAAGTCACCATTGTGCCAACCAACTCAAAACAATACAGACAAGAGCTCAGCTCATCAGGAAGGCTGCAGCAGGCATCTGGGAACCATCTGCTCCACAAAAGACAGCTGAGATGCAAAGATCCCTACAAAGCCTATATCCATGGGAGTTGGGTATTCCTTGGCATTGAAGTCCCAGCCTTCATAGCAGCCAATATTCCCTGTAAATACTCCATGAGCAGAGTTTCCATGGTCCCTAGAGTGAACACAGCAGCTGCAAAGCAACTCCAAAACTTGCCCTCCGGGAAGCCTGAGGTGGGGTGGTATTCCCACTAGGTTCTTTCAGGTCTTCATGGTTTCTCCTGGTCCTGATGCTATTTACAAATAGGGGATCGTTTGTATTGTAAGCAATGTGGCCAAGAACATTGTTGCCATGTTCTTCATCCAACTGCCAGGAAAACAGAGCTAGACAGTCAAGCAAAGGTCAGATTATCACACAGCAGGTTGAAGGTTTTGTTCATATTTAACCCACAGGTACTTTGCATATCTGAGTTTGTGCCATTGTCATAGCAATGGCAGGCAGTAGAAACAACTATCAAAATTATACAGACGAGGAAACTGAGAGTCATAGAGAGGAAGGTAATGGCCTTTAAGTATGCAGAAGAAAGCAATGAAATCATGAGACAAGAGTGAAAGTCTGATTGCATATCTGAGTTCGTGCCATCATCAGCAATAGCAGACAATGGAAAGAACTATCAAAATTATACAGATGAGGAACTTGAGAGTCACAGAGAGAAAGGCACTCGCCTTTCAGTATGCAGAAGAAAGAAATGAAATCATGAGACAAGAGTGAAGGTCTGCTAGGTACAAAGCTTGTACTATTTATATTGATTCATGGAGAAAGAACCAAGGGCAAAGGTACAGAGGACAGATGACTAGGGAAAAAAGGATGATAAAGGGATGGATGTGGTAACAGCAAAGAGAACTCTAGAAGCCAAACAAGCATTTCTGGAGAGCCTGCTGCATGCCAGGCATTGTACTTGCCCACAGTATCCCATTCTCCTATAGGCAAGATGGCCACAGAAATGACTAATAACAAGAAGGTAAGAGCCTTAGGAAGATCATCAGAAAGGTGCACTGGAGTTAACACAGCTACACCGGACCAGGTGCAAAGAGCACTTTGCAGACAAAGTAACATGCATTCTGAATCTCAAAGATACTTCAAGATGTCACAAGATACTTCAGGATGCTGATCTTCTCTTCATCAACTGGTTCGCCAGTTGATGAAGATGCAACAGGATGCTATAAAGAACAGGGAACCAGTAAAGCACACAAGCAAAAAAGAAACATGACTACATTTGCATTTTCCAAAGAGAACTCTAGATTACTAGTCACTGAAGATGAAAGGTGCACCTAAGGAGACAGAGTGCTATAGTCTGGATGTTTGTCCTCTCCAAATATCAGGCTGACATTTGATTCCCAATGTTGGAGGTGAAGCCTAGTGGGAGGTGTTTGAGTCATGGAGGTAGATCCCTTATGAGCAGCTTGGTGCCAACCTTGCAGTAATGACTGAATTCTAGCTCTGTTCATTCCCCCAAGAGCTGACTGTTTAAAAGAGCCTAGTGCCTCCTTCCCCCAGTTCTCTTGCTTCTTCTCTTGCCACATGATCTCTGCATACACCAGCTCTTCTTCACCTTCCACCATGAGTGGAAGCTTCCTGACACCCTCACCAGAAGCAGATCCTGATGCCATGATTCACGTACAGCCTGCAGAACCATAGCCAAATAAATCTCTTTTCTCTACACGTCACCCAGTCTCAGAGATTCCTTAATTGCAAAACTAAATGGACTAAGACACAGGGTGATCATACAAAATGAAGACAGTGTGAATTTGCACTGAGGCAAGGAAGAGAATATGGGGAGCAGAGGTAAGAGTTGGTCACTCAAGCCAGAAACACAAAATCCTCCCACACTTCATTTGTCCACTCCAAATCATGCCCCCCTCTTCCCGCATCATAAAATTAGGCCTCCAAGACTTGCCAGTACTATATGCTAAATCTCTCTATAGCTCTAATTACAATATGATATTTAGTATCTGCACTAGAGACAGAAACAAAGGCTCCATATTTGAATGTCTTCGGACAGGTGAGACAGGCACTAGTTACACTCTATTAAATACTGCAGTAGGAAGTAATGTATGTTATCAGAGAACACTCAAAATGTAAATACTGAGCAACAAAATCATCTTAATAAACAGCTCCATACACTGGTCCTATATTAGTCCTATCCACATCCATCTAGGGGCTCCCAGTAGATGACAAGAGCTTGAGGAATGACCATTTAGAAATAGAGACAGCTTTTGTATGACTCTGGCAATTTTTCTGGTTGTTCTCATTGTTTGTTTCAGTTTTGTGAAAGGACATATTTTACATGCTGGAATGGTCCAATTAGCCTCATTCCTTAGCAGCTAAGTAAGAGCAACAGCTTGGCTGATCAACAATGGAATAAATGCTCTGAGACCAGAGTTGTGGACTTCCCTTCACTAACTTATAAATGAATTCAGGGTGAAGCATTATCATCTAATGCAGCCTACCATGTGACTGGAAGAATGTATCAGATGAATACATCTGGCATACTCAACCGCACTCATTATTTCATCACTACTAAAATAAAAATACCGATTAATTAGACCAATTCCTTGTGTCTTTACTATTACATAAACACAGGCAAATGATGACATATGAAGTTCACTTGGATAACGCTCTTTACTTTTTATGCAGTTGCTTCTCATGGTGTTTAGTGTGTTCATTTCAAATGGATGCCAACTAAAGCTGAAGGATCATGTTTAGCATCATCTGTGCTCAGACCATAAATGGAGAAAGTCCTCCATAATGTTTTCATAGTTCCAACATGTTCTTTCATTAGAATTCTAAACTGAACATATTTTTACCTTTTTCCTTTCACTCCTACATGCATTTTAAATATAAAAAGTGATATACCACCTGCTATCCCTGACATCTGCACAAGTGTGTATTTGAAAATGTTTATGTTCAAATTTTGGTAACTAATGCACAGAGATTTATACCATGTGATTAAAATATATTTTATATGGTATTTTTCCACAATTCACTTTAGCATCAATATTATTACATTCCAAAATTTTATAGTTTGTGTGTGTGTGTGTGTGTGTGTGTGACAGAGTCTCACTCTACCAGCCAGGACAGGGTGCACGGAGGCCTTGACCTCTCGGGTTCAAGCAATTCTCCTTGCCTCAGCCTCCCTCATAGCTCGGACCATAGGCACACACCATGATGCCTGGCTAATTTCTGTAGAGATGGCATTTCACTATGTTGCCCAGGCTGGTCTTGAACTCCTGGGGTCAAACGATCCTCCTGCCTTGGCTTCTCAAAGTGCTACGACTACAAGTGTCAGCCACCATGCCCAGCCTAAAATTTTATAGTTTACACACCAAAATTATCTCACTTTTCTTAAAACTTTGTCTGATTAACCTCATTTCAAATCATTAAATAGGAGTTACTTTCTGTATTTTTAATCTGCCTTCCTCCTATTTCAGCAACATTTAGCTAATCATCCAACTGTTCACCAACTCAACCAAAAAAGGAAAACTAATACAGAAGTTTGGCTTATGACCAAATCCAGGATTCAGAGAAAGATATGTCTCTTTTGCCAGATACAGGGATTGTTCTTTGCTTGCCAAATGACAAGAGACTGTTCCTTCTACTTCATCCCCAGCCTTAGAATCTGCAAATGGGATTTCCAGCAACAAACCCCTTCTAACTTCACCATTCACAAAGAAAGCTTGGTTTCTTGTAGTGTTACCTGAACTCCTACCATTAAGTTTATTAAATTTTGTGAGATCGTTTCACACAATTAAAAGGCTGATGTTTGAGTCAGACCCTGTGTCTGGGATGCTTAAATTCCTCACCCTCATAAAGACGTGCCCTGGCCACTCCATCTCAAAGATCCTCAAAACCCACGTTAGATGTTATCACTGCTTCATTTCCCTCAAAGCTATGATCACAATCAGCAATTTTCTCCGTCACGCATTGGATCACTGCTTTATCTTCTGTACCCATAACTAAAGTAACAGCAGGACAATTTGTGCATCCTGTTTGCTATGGTATCCTCAGAGTCAACAACAATGGGTCATGAATAGTTAATTCATGGATGAAAGATGAATGAATGGATCAATGAGTGCAGACTCATTTAACCTCCTCCTATGCAAGTGTGTTGTTACTGCTATGGGGGGGGGGGGGGTTCTATAGACAGCTGGCCCTCTTCCACTTACTTCTGACTTCTCCTGATGTCTAGCAACTCACTATCGAGTAGGTCAATCATGGCCAAGTTGGTTTCACTTGGGGAAGAAGGTACAGGGTGGTTTCCATGACTATTAACAGCAACTCTAATATGTGCTTGCAGCAATTATTGACCCCAAGATGCAGCATGTCATCTGCTGATCCTAGCCACTGACATCAGGTTCACCATTTTTAAATTTACAATTAAACTATAATATTGATAACTTATAAATTCTATTAAAACCATTCCTGAGTGTGTCCCTATTGCTCACTAAGGAATGGTTGCAGGGTAGTTGATCAAGGTAATTAAATGGCAGGTGATATGGTCTGGCTCTGTGTCTCCACCCAAATCTCATCTTGAATTGTAATCCAAATTGTAATCCCCACGTCTTGGGGAAGGGACCTCGTTGGGGGTGATTAGATCATGGGGACAGTTCCACCATGATGTTCTCATGATAGTGAGTGATTTCTCACAAGATATGACGGTTTTACATGGTGTTCTTCCTCCTTGCTCGGCACTTCTCTCCTTCCTGCTGCCCTGTGAAGAAGATGCCTTTCTTCCCTTTCACCTTTTGCCATGATTGTAAGTTTCCTGAGGTCTTCCCAGCTATGTGGAACTGTGAGTCAATTAAACCTCTTTCCTTTATAAATTACCCAGTCTCAGGTATTTCTTTATAGCAGTGTGAGAATGGACTAATACAGCAGGGAAGACAGGCAACAGGAATTGGGTTGGTTCCTCTCTTATACCACGGAAGGTGGCAAGTTGTTAAGAGTATGTGCAGCGTAGCCCATGAGATTTGCATTAAAGACTACCAGCCGTATTCCTAATCTGGGTGAGTTATTCAATCATCCTAATCTCAGTTTCCACATCTCTGTAATGCAGTTAATAAATGGTAGTGTAATCTCATGGCCCTACTGTGAAAATTAAAGCAGATAAGTCTTGCCTATGTTTCTTGTTCAAATGCCATCTTGCAGAGATGTATGTCCTAAACTCCTCATTTAATCTAGCCCTTCAATCATTACTGATCCCAATCCAACTTGAATTATCCTAAGACCACCTTCCCTATTTTATATGCTTGAGCCTGTCTTTACTTTTTCCCACATGGGTACATGAGCACCATGATATTGGGGCAGTGCTAGTACTCATGACAGCTGTATCTCCAGTGTTGGGCACACAGTAGGCACTAAATAAACACTTGTTTCATGTGTGAACAAATATCCCCAAGCACATAATTGTATCTTACACATAGTAAGCACTCAATAAATGTGAACTATTGTTTATGTGCTTATAATACCAAGGAGATAATTGGCATCATCCTGCGGGTCAGCTTCATTACCCAAGAGAATAGGGTATTTATATTTACTGAGGAGCTCCTAACTTCTAGGAATTCTTACTGCAATCCTCTGAGGTCTCAGTTCTAGATTTTCCAGACAGCTGTTTTAATTCACCCCAGATCACAAAGGTAAGATTTCAAACAAGATCCCCTGACTCAAATGGACTCCATCTTCTCTGTGAAAATGCTTTGTTTCCTGCCATCATCTCTACTCAAAGTTGGTTGAAGACATAAGGCAGCTATATTCCCTCCCTTTGGAGAGCTTACAACTTAGGAGGCAACATAATGTGAATGCATGAATGCTTACGGTCTAGAAACCAGAAAAACAACCCAGAACAATAGGCCCAAGGGGAGAAAAATGCCAGATGCTGTTAAGAGGAAAAAAGGAATACACAATGATCTTATTGTCTAAGTAAAAGCCATATGAAAATGACTGTATTTGAAAGCTTTGGGTCTAAGAAAATGGCAACCCCATATGGTTCAGTCTCATATATACTAAGAAGAAACTCTCCTTAAGTTCCAAGTGAGCAGTCCTGACATTCCGAATCCAAAGCAGAGATTTTTCATCTTTTCTTCTAGGTCACAGACTTATTTGAGAAGACACTCCTCTCCAAGAAAAATCCATTCTCGCCTAGTCATAAAGGTGACATAGAGTCTGGGGGTCCCCTGGTAGTCCATGACTGTCAGTTGAATGACATCTAGTGCCAAGGATGCAAAATCACCCTCAGTTGAAGAATCCAAGTAACAGCTCAAGAGAACTGGGTTTTAACTCTTACTATCACCACCTAGTAAGAGCACCTGTCCCTTTCACACCATAATTAGTTTCTTTCTAAAAAGGGTTGTGGTTTTGCTGAAAGACACCCCATAAACTGTTTCCCCATAACCCACAAAATCTTCCAGGGCAAAGTGGAAACATTATCAATACAGCAGAGACTGAGAAACACCACTGCCCAAGAGAAGGGATCACTGCATTAAAGACCTAAATGTGACAAATGAAGTATCCACATCTTCAGAGGTTTACAACTATCTGAAAATTTATAATTTGTTTATTTATTTTTTTAGTAGAGACAGCATCTCACTATGTCACCCAGTGTGGAATGTGATCCTGGCTCACTGTATCCTCAAACTCCTCGGCTCAGGCAATCCTTCTGCTTCAGCCTTCTAAGTAGCTGAGACTACTAGCACAGTAATTTAAAAAAATTGTAGAGGCTGGGTGCAGTGGCTCACACCTGTATTCCCAGCACTTTGGGAGGCCAAGGCTGGCGTATCACCTGAGGTCAGGAGTTCAAGACCAGCCTGGCCCACATGGCAAAACCCTGTCTCTACCAACAAATACAAAAATTATCCAGGCATGGTGGTGCACACCTGTGGTCCCAGCTACTCCAGACGCAGGTGGGAGGACTGCTTGAGCCTAAGAGGTTGAGGCTGCAGGGAGCTGTGATCATGCCACTGCAATCCAGCCTGGGTGACAGACGGAGACTCTATCTCAAAAAAAAACTGTAGACACAGGGTCTCATTATGTTGCCTGGGCTGGTCATGATCTCCTAGTCTCAAGCAATCCTCCCGCCCTAGCCTCCCAAAGTGCTGGGATTACAGGCATGAGCCACTATGCCCAGCAGAAATGCGGAATTTAAATGAAAATAGCACATCTCTCTTTTTTGATATAAATGCATGCTGAAGGTTCTGGCCTCACTCCTGGTAAAGGCAAAGTACCAGGATGAGAAAGTGTGTCTGAGAAGGGCCTTTTCCCAGTAAGCTGGCCTGCTGGACAAAGGGGCTCCATCTATAAAGGGGAGGGGAATACGAGGCTGGTGATATTAGTTTGGAAAGGGCTGCAGGCAAGAAAACGAACTGCCTGTGTCAAGGGAGTTGCAATCAGACTCTAAGATTCCTGGTCTGCAGGGCATGACACCCTCTCACTATAGTAACTTCCTTCCATCTTGATTTCTACTTCTTACTCATGCTCTAGAAACTAGAAACCAGAAACCAGACTCATAACAGTAAGCCCAAGAGGAATAAAAAATGCAAGGTTATAAAAGAAACACAAAGGAAAATTCCAACTTATTTTCCAGTCTGGGGGCAGTGTTGCCAATGTACAGTTGCAATCAATAAAGAAGTGTTATTATCAAAGCTTGAGAAGAAACACCATGGGAACCCTACATTTCTTCAACTTCTTTATGATGCATAAACACTTAGACCATTCATGTCTCAATCTCTGTTAAATTCTCAACACTTAACACACATGAAATAAACAAACATTTTAATAATACTTTGAATAATCTTCTAATATAAAATAATCCCCTATTTTTGACCTAAATTCTCTCAAGGTTACCCTATGGTTGTATTTTGGCAAACTCTCACTTCATTCATGCATTTAACAATCCAGAAATCATTTGTTGAGTATTATCTGGAAAAGACAAATGAGGCAGGCATTAAAACAACAAGGATAACGCCAGACACAGTGGCACAGGCATGTAATCCCAGCACTTCAGGAGGCTGATGCAGGCAGAATGCTTGAGTCCAGGAATTCAAAAACAGCCTGGGCAATATAGTGGGACTTTGTCTCCACAAAAAAAGTACAAAAATTAGCCGGGCATGGTGGTATGCACCTGTAGTCCCAGATACTTGGGAGGCTGAGGTGGGAGGACTGCTTGAGCCCAGGAGGTCGAGGTTGCAGTGAGCTGTGATCATGCCACTGCAATCCAGCCTGGGTAACAGACTGAGACTCTGTCTCAAAAAAATAAAACATAAAAATAAGCCAAAACAAGATGCATCTAATAGATAGATAGCATACATATGCATATATATGTGTGTGTGTGTATATACGTATACATACAAATATTATATGAAGGAATATAAATAAAATCCTTTTCACTGGGCCTGAACAAATGAATGACTGGGATCTTCCGAGATGGAGAGTGGGGAGGAATTCATCAAGATACAACTTATCGGAAGGCAGCTCCTGGGCAGGTAGAAGGGTGGGTGTGCTGAGGGAACTGTGAGCTGTTCGTTCGAAGGGGCAAGGGCACAAGGTGTACAAGAAAAAGTAAAAGAAACTAACACTGGAAAAGGGACACGTGGGCAGATTAAGGAGTCTTCTGTGCTGTCCCAACAGTCTTAGGTTTTCCCAGGTGGTAAAAAGGGTGCCACTCAAGAGATTTTGCCATGATGCGTTTTTAACGGCTTGCAGGAGTGGGTTCGTTCTCTTGAGCTCTTCGCCCCTGTGCCATTTGATGATGTGCAAAATGGTCTTGTCAGATGATGGTGCCTTGATCTTGGACTTCCCAGCCTCTAGAACTATGAGAAATACATTTCTATTTTTTATAACCCAGTTTCAGGTATTTTGCTGTAGCGGCACAAAACAAAATGAGAAAGACTGGAACGCATCACTTAGCCATTGAAGTCACTGAAATGTGAGAATCAGGAAGATGACTCCAATAGTAGCTTGAAGGTAAGAGGCAGAAGAGTAATGGATTGCATAAGAATCTAAACTGAGATAAAGAAGCTGTCACAGTGAGCCACAGGCAGAGAGCACATAGCTAGGAATGTTTCGCAGGGCAGAAATGAGAAGTAGACATCCATTTACATAAGTGGTGAGAAAAGAGAAGTAAAATCCAACAGAGTTTATATCTTGGACACACTGGTACATGGGGCACCTTTAACCAATGGGAGGGTGCAAAGAGAGGAATAGGTTTTAGAAGAAAAGCATCTCTTAATACTTGAATGTGCTGTGTTTAGAGTGTCTATGTGACACTCAACTAGAGATTTCTAATAGGGGCTAAAATTACAAACACTGTAACTGAAGCTAGTGGCCTGAGCTGGAAATAAAGACTGGAGAATCATCCACATAGGGGCAGATAGTTGAAGATAAGAAGATGCAATGAATTACCCAGACATACAATATACAGAATGAAGTCAAGAACAAACCCTGGGAAAAGCCAACATATAAGAATAATAAGAGAAGAAAATACAGAAGAACTTCTCACAATTGTAGAATAAAACCAGAACACAGTGATACAATGAAAAGGAATAAGAATTCTGCAAGTGATAAGTGCCCATCAAACTGATATAGGATCATCACTAAAAAGACACCACTGGGTTTTGGCAATGTAGAAATCACTGGTCATACTTTAATGAGATTTGTTAGCATAAAATTGAAAGGATAGAGAATCAGTTTTGGAGAACTGGAGGACAAAGAAGAAAGTATAAATTCCTATTTCAGTAATGGTCACTATTAATGGAAGGAGAAAAATATGTCATAACTCAAGAAAAGACAGGATTGAGGCTGACTGGCCATTGGACACGGGAGAAGTACTTGGGTTGATGGTGGAGTTAACTCCTAGATTCCACTTGGGAGGTGGAAAACTGATCCAGATTCTGGAAGACAGGAGAATTACAGAAACAAATGAATCTGTGAATATGAAAATGAGACATAATGAAAACAAAAAAGGAAAGGTCAAAAAACCTTAAATTGATGCTCTTTTGAAAATAAACCCTGATGAGGAGACAGTGTAAATGGGTTGTCCTATGGTGTGAATGTGTCCCCAGAATTCACACATTGGCATGAATATTACTAACCCCTAATAAGAAAGTGTCATGGGGGAGGGGACAATGGCAGGTGTTTAGGTAACAAGGTCTCTGCCTTCATGAATAGATGAATGTAATTATAAAAAGGGTTTGCAGGAGTGGGTTCACTCTCTTAAGCTCTTTGCCCTTCTGCCATTTGATGATGTTCAAGAAGGTCTTGCCAGATGATGGTGCCTTGATCTTGGACTTGCTAGCCTCTGGAACTATGAGAAATAAATTTCTATGTTTTACAACCCAGTTTCAGGTATTCTGTTATAGCAGCACAAAACGGACTAAGACAGATTGCAAACCAACAGTAAGATCTCAAGTGTTTCTGAAAACCACACACTAATAATGAGGCCAAACCATGCGGTAATTCACTTAATGCTAGCAGTGCTATAGGACACAAGAAATCGATATCTGGATGGACTCTTGGCTGAGAAACAACAGGGTGCGCCCACTACAAGCAGAGGCGGAAATTGAGGGTCTTAGTGAGAGACTCAAAGTCAGATCCAACGATCTATGTCAGACATTTGGTGGATGGAAGGATACTCAGTACTAGGAGGTTTGCAAGGATTCATGGAAGAGTGATCAAAGTGGGAAGGAAGAAGTGATAGCCAGAAGAAGAGGAGGTTTAGGTTAGGGTCATTATTTCAGAGTTTTCAGTATTCAGAGTAGAATACGGACTTCAGTAATCATTTTCTGGGTGATAAATCTTAGCTCCACACCATTGTCCTTCAGTAAGTCAGAAACAGGCAAAAGGCAACCGAATGAGGACTGTGAGGTAGTCGTGTAATGGAGCTGAAGTCTTAAATAAAGGAGGTCAAGAAACTTGCCTTCATCAGTTTCTTTTAGTCCTTCCCGTCAACACTGGCTTCATGGATATAACATTAATTCTTCAACATCCGCATTAAGAGATGGATTCACCCTAATATTTTACTTATATACCAAAAATCCCTTTGCCTTGAATACTCATGTTATAGGTAAGTTTTCTGGTATGTATTAGTATTTGGGATTATCCTAGCAAGAACTCCCACTGTATTCCATGTCTGGACAGAGCTTATGTTTATACAGGCTTAAGTAATGCTTTCCTATGTGTTTTCAATGCTGCTTCTGAGAATTCCCCTGGTGTGGTGGACTCCATGCACACATGGCACCTGGCATGGAACACAGCCTGAATATGCCATTCTTGGTGACAGAAATCAAGTCAATGTTTTCAGAAAGCCATCTACACTGATTCTGGTCCCTTTTTGGAGGTAATGACTGATACCTCAGCTCCATGTTTCTTCAAGGGGTTAACGGTAGGCAAAGTTCAGGGCTGAGGAGAAGCCCATGTATTTTGTTTATTTTTTGAGATGACATGAAAATTGAGGGAGAAAATTCATGTGAACACTAAAAAAACCCATTATTATTGTTATTATAAGTGTTACTATTTGGATGTAGGTTATGATTGCATGAAGCCCAGAGAGAATTTCTTAAACTTACTGGATGCCAAATGAATTATGTCAAGTGAGTAGATGAGTGTCAGCTGCATAGCTTTGGAAAAGAAAAATTAATGTAAAAATTAAAGGTTGGCTTGGAAGAGGCTAGGTAAAGAAGGTTTGAGGAAGAAAGAAAATGTTTTCATGTGTCATGGCTGCTTTTAAGTATATAAAATTCAATTTTCAAAAGCCAAGAAAATATGAATGATGTAGGATATTTCTTATTTCTCCGTGGGGCTTCTCTCAAGCCCAAAGAAGCAATGAATAATAGGAAATGTAACAAAAAAGCACAATGATTGCAAGCCATATATTCCCTTGAGTAGATTTCCCTGTAACGCTGAACCACAGCAGAACTTTTTGGAACTTCTGAGATTCCTTGCTGAACTCTCAAAATTGGCCTAAAGGGTATAATCCTTTCAACAATCCATCAATCTTTCTCCCCAGTATTAAGGAGTTGGTTACATTTGTTTAAACATATGGTTTTCTTCCACACAACAAAGTGTTTAAAACAAAATTTCTTTTTTAAGGATGGGGTCTTGTTCTGTCACCCAGGCTGGAGTACAGTGGTGTCATCATAGCTCATTGCAGCCTCAAATTCATGGGTTCATGCAAACCTCCCACCTCAGCCTTCTGAGTAGCTGAAACCACAGGCCTGAGTCAACATGCCCGGCTAAATTTTTTAAACTTTTTGTAGAGAAGGGATCTCACTATATTGCCTGGCCTGGTCTTGAACTCCTGGCCTCAAGTGATCTTCACTCCTCAGTCTTCTAAAGCGCTGCAGTCACAGGTGTGACTCACCATATCCGGCTCATGCAACAAAGCTTTGATTAAATTGGTTTGGGCAGATACTGTCTCATCAGCTGAGACCAAATTCTAACCTGTGCTAGTTTTCTCTATCACATGAAACCATCTTTTTCTCATGGCTTCTTATACACACCTAGAAGATCTGCATAAATGTTATGTCAATTTACTTTTAAAAGTTACTCAAACTCATTACAAAGAATTGTTAAAATTCTTAAATATAGGTGGAGTTGTGGTTTTTCATTTTCTCTGCCAATCAAAGCCTCTCTCTAAGGGCACAGTACCATAGTTGCCTTCTAAGAAGTAAACACTGTTAATAATTTGTTTATTTTTTGACTTTTTTAAATACAGCAACATACATATATTTGTATACAAATCTACACACAAACATTCACCCACATGCACATATATGTATACATATGTGTATGGATACAACTGTGCATTCATATCTATGTATATATACAAGTATCTATACAGGCATATATAGGTTTAAGGAGTTTATGTGAATACTATTCTGTGTCTTCACATTTTGCTCTGCCTCTTCAATGTCAAGTGAAAGACAGTTTTAGTATTCTAAGTGCTTAAAATAATTCACTCATTTTCCTGATGAGAAAAATTTCAGTTGCAATGATCATCTATGTACATATATCTTTGTGCATATATCTGTAAGATAGATTCCTGGAAGCAAAAATGCTTCCAGAGGAGTAAAGTGGGTCTCTTTTTAAATTTTATTGTATAATACCCAATGTCTTCTAAAACTCTACCTCAATTCTTCCTCCAACTAGCAAACTGTGAGAGTGCTCACTTTTCCATGCCCAAAGATAACTGAATTGAGTTTTGCCATTCAGCTAGGTATAGGCTAATAAAATAAAGTAAAATAAAGTTGATTTCACTTTCTTTACATGTGAATGTGACTGGACATTGTTATTGATGAGTTCTAAGCCTTTCTTTCCTTTTGAGCTTCTGATAGTTCTGATAGACTCATTTACAAGTTTTTCTCTATTTTTCTCTAGTTTTTGATGCCATTTAACTTCTCACTTTTATTCTGAATGTGCCATTCTCAACTACACATGATTTGCTACCTAACATGTGGCACTTCCCAACCTAGAGTGCACTGTGGGGCACGCATTTTGCACAAGCCAAATTTTGCAAATCCATAAAAGGGAAAAGGTGAAAAATGGTACCCTTTGGAAGTTGGCCAAAAATGTCAACGAAAGCAGTTTCATTTTCTACGTGGCATTTGTCATGCTCCATGCATGGAACATTTTAAATTGCATATGTGACCTTTTTAACAATAGCAGGAAATGCCAAGAGAAAATGCAAAGCTCTTCACTGTCTTTCTTAAGCCCCTGGAGAAGCCATTTTTCATGGTCCATGGCTAGAGTCTATGATCAGGCTGTCAATGCGTCTGAAAAAAAAACATCAATATCTGAGCAGTTTTCTATCCTGGGAAACATCAGACACAGGCATGGCACTGCTCTGGAGAGCTTGTTCTTCTCCGCATTTATTCAGTAACAGCACTTTGTAACACTACCTGAGTTGTTCCATGATATAAAGAGAATCAAGTTTTAATATGGTATTATGGTGTTACGTATCAAGTTTTAATATGGTATTATAGTGTTACGTAGTATGAACCAAGCAAAGCTCTATCACCATTTTAAGAACAGGATTATTATACACTATTAGGTTACAAAGGGCGGGTTGTGTAAGTCTTTTATCAATGATCCTTAGGGATTAAAACTAGAAAGAAAAAATAATAAACTTCAACTTTCTTCATCCAAGTACCATATCTACTACTGTCTGTGTAGCTTTATAACCAAAGTAACAATAGATGTGTTGTTGACATTTGGACATTATGAATGATAACATAAAGAAGAATATATAATACTGAGTTCATATGAATATACATTCCTTTTCCTGTTTATTTGATGAGTATGTGTCCCTGTACATAAATTGTAAGTTCCTTGAGGTTAAAGACTTGGAATCCTTGTCTTGACCATTTTTTTCCTTGCATAAAGTAGTTGAGTAATAAATGTCTGTTAAATAAATGAATGAAATAAAAACAACCTCTATGCTATAAAGACAAAATTTCAACATATTAAATTAATACCTGGGAAAATCATTGGTAAATTACTTAAAACAATTCAAAAATTTTGCAAGAATTTAATTATAGTCATTAAATGTATTATCCATAGTAATAAAAAATTATAAACATATCATTAAACTAAATTTCTAAAAACAGCAAATACAGTGTAATTTATTATATAATTAAATTACAATGAGTGCTATAGGCACTGCTCAATAAATGTAGGTAGCTGAAAATCAGTAAATGTTAACGCCTATTAAACTAAACACAACTACAGGTATGGAAGCTCTGCATTTTGATATTTACTTCCCCAACATTTGATATCGCCCCTTAGTAGTTTGTGCATGGCTATACTTTCTGAAGAAGAAGAACAGCACGTTAATGTCTCTGCAAGCCTTAGTTATCATAAACTAATTCCATCCAGCACCTGGAATTTTCCCAAGAACAGAGCAGGTGTTCAATAAATAACCGCTAAATTAAGACACGCAGGACCTGTGGGATATTCCTACTGAAACTTGAGGTGCATGTAATTAACTTAATCTTTTTCTTGCTTATATTATCTGCTGCAGAGGGACAATGAAGAAAGAAGTAGGTAAAGTTAGTGTGAAGAAGAGACACCCCCTTATGCCCCCACCCCAAAGGGGTATGTGTTAGTGCGGATAAGGAGACAGGTTTAAAAGAGAGGTCATTCCATCATTCTCATAGTCAGAGGGCTGCAAAGGTGGTGATGCCATGTCAAATAACACCTTCTAGAAACAGACCAGCATAGAAAAGTTGGATATGCTTGCTGTGTGCATGAAAGGATTGAAAGCAAGGGGCCAGACAAATGTCTTAGATTTGGCCTGGAACAAGCTAAGCACCAGCTTCCCTTAGCCACCAGCAACTACGTGAAACGAAAAAGGTATTACCATCTAGTGCCTCAACTCCCTCCTCTGCAAAATGAGAAAAATTCATGAGACTGTGGTCATCAGCATTAGGAACCATGTGCTCCCAAGTGTGCGGAACAAGGTCAGGAGAGCTCTGAGGACGATCCCAACAGGAGTCAATCATATAAACACATGTCCTATTCTCCAAGCCCTGAGCTAAGGTCTTGTCTCCTGCAGAGATGAAGCTGGGAAGTATGCTACTAATGTCTTTTTAGTTTTTATTTTTGTAAGTACTTCATAATAATCTCAGGGTTGAGCTAAATTTTGAGTGTTTAGCCTTACTCTATTTTTTCCAGTATTAATATGTGAATAAATATATATTGTATATTCTCTAGTAATATATTTAGATAAAAACTAAATTATTTTCATCTTAAGAATGTCAAGAAGCTACTGGAGACACAGTGTCAGTTATGCATACCCGAGATGGACAAGCAGCAGATAATCAGAATGCTGTATCTTTACCTTGATATTCACTTTTGCTCTTGTTTTAATTTTCTTTGATCAGAATCTCATTTTGAGACACATAAAAGTAGACCATAGAATCAGACCAAGATGCATACTCATTCCCATAAAATACCAAGTTTTATGCTGCTATTACAAAGGAATGTAAAAATAACAACGTAATTTCAATTTTTCATCAACAGTGAAAGTAAGATTTTAAGACTCAATCAAAGAACATCCCTAGAAATCTTGTAAAAACACCAGCGTCTTACAATCTTATAACCCTGAACTGAACAAAAAACTATGTATAAAGCAGGATTTTTATTGATATGAAGTGTATTTTTGAGCGGTGGTTCACAACCAGGGGTGACTTTGCCTCAGAGGCAATATTTGACAATGTCTGGAGATATTTTTGGTTTTCATAACTTGTGGTAGTGGTGGCACTGTCATCTAGTGGGCAGAGCCCAGGCATGCTGCTAAACTAAACCTCCTACAATGCATAGCACACCTCCTACAATAAAGATGGGGTGATCAGCTCCACATGTCAGGAGTGCCAAAGTTGACAAATTCTGTTTTATAGGAAAAAGAGAGGAAGAAAAAGAAAAGGAAGGAAAAGAAAAGAAAGAGAGGGGAGGGAGGGATAAAGGAAGGAAGGAAGGAAAAAAGGAAGGAAGGAAGGAAGGAAGGAAGGAAGGAAGGAAGGAAGGAAGGAAGGAAGGAAGGAAGGAAGGAAGGAAGGAAAGGAGAGAGCAACAGTGGTAGAGAGGGAGGAATAGTTGGAACGAAGATGGAGACAATGAACAGAGGGAGAGAATAAGAGAGAAAGAAAAACAGGCTGGCATGATTTATGTTCTGATATGTGCTATAACAAGTTATTTATTCGTGAGAGTATCCTCAAAAACCTACAATTTTATTCTCCATTTTACTGCGAGAGCATGAATACCTTGCGAGGTGAATGACTTGCTTCAGACTTTGTGGGTTCCAAGGTCCTGCTTCCCTGGGGGCATCTTTTTAAAATAAGATCAAATAAGAAAGCGCAATGACTTGATTCGTCTACACTGCTACAAGATCCCTTCTCATGTCTCCTGTCTTACATCTTGTGTTCCAGAAAATGGAACTCTCATGAAAGGAATGCAGTTTTCACACATGGAGACAATGCCTACTTTCTAAAAGCATCCTTTCCTTAGAGTATTAAAGGAGATTCTGCTACAGTCTGCTCCTAGAATGTAGTTATCATTCAAAACCAATACTGAATGAGTTTCATTCACATAAAAAAAGGCATTACCATTTTAATGATATTTTTCTTCTCTGCCTCCTATTCTAGATTAGCATTCATTATTACAACAGACAACTATATTCCTGCCAACTGTGTAATACTACAAAATCTCTTTTTATAAAAGCTATTTTCTCACTGATCTGTATTACAGAGTAAGAGACAGCCAATTCTCTGAAGAAAAACAAAAGAGAAAAAAATTAGCTCACAGGATAAGAACATGGACGAACTGGGTCTCATCATTGAGTAAGATGTTTCTCAGTACTTCTTTCTCCTCTCCTTCTTTACTTCCTTCCTTCCTTTCTTCCTTTCTTCTTTTTTCACTCCTTCCCTCTCTCCCTTCCTTTCTTTTTTTACTCCTTCCTTCTCTCTCTTCCTTCCTTTCTTCCTTTCTTTCTTCCCCCCTTCCTCCCTCCCTCCTTCCCTCCCTCATTCCTTCCTGCTTTTCCATTGGTGAAATCTTCTTAAAGGAAAAGCTTCCACTCCCATCATCAGCAGGTAACACATCACTCTGGGAGACCCTCCCTGAACAAAACAATCACCTCCTGATAAGATGCACTTGCTAGTGAACTTTTGGGCACAAGGAAGTAAGAGAAATATCCAAAATTAAGCTTTCCCACATAAAGTTCCTCCAACAGTGTAAACATAAGAATACTTGGGTGTCCTGAAGAAAGGGAAAACTGGACCTAAGGGAAGTCTGCCCTTGGGTAACACACCCATAGTAGCACTGACCTCAGACAATGGGAGCAGGTAGCTGGAAGAGCAGTCAGATATGTAAGACAGGAGGCTGGGGCCAGAAACCCAAGCTTAGGCTTCCAGTAAGGTAGAGAATTTGGACCCTTGAAAGGGCTCAAGTCTTACACTCTAGCTTCTACCAGAAGGAAAGCGAACCTACCTGCCTGGGGAAAGAATGCCAGCATAGGCCAGAAAATTCCCACAGACTAAGATCAAACAAACATGAGTTCACAGTCAGAGATCACTAAGCCCATGAGCACTGAGGTATTACAGGTGCTGCACACAAAGTATAAAATAGCTATTTAAAAACAAAGTATGACACAGGAAACAATAAACAAAAGAACAGGAAATTACTGGAAAGGACAAGGAAGATTTGAAAAATGACCACATAGCAATGAAATAAATGAAAAATGCATTTGTTGAAATAAACACAAATTAATGTATTAGCTAAAGAGATTAGACACAGAAGAAAAGACAATAAATAAAAGATACGTCTGGGAAAATCTTACAAAAAACAGAAGACAGAAATAATATAAAAGTCAATTTAGGAGACATGGGTGCAAAAATGAGAATCTCATATATCTAATCAAAATTTGAGAAAACAGGAAGAATGGAGAAGTGTCAGTATTTGAAAGGTGATTCCTAAGATCTTCAAATACTGATTAAATATATGAATCCAAACACACAGACACCATAGGAAGAATGGATAAAGCAAAAAAATAAATAAATATTGACATGAAGCTGATGAATGCCAAAAATAAACAGGAGATCTTAAATTTTAGTCCTTGCCAAAGACGACCTGTGAATAAAGTTTAACTCAAAACAAACCAACATCCGTATAGCCAGAAGACAGTGAAATGTGAAAATAATGGTCCACCTAGATTTGCATAATAAGCAAAATTATCTTTCAGGATTGAGTAGGGAACAAAGGTATTCAATCAAACAAAAACTGAAAGAGTTTATAACAAATATTCATGATACATATTTTTAAAAACATATCTCAAGCAGGGGGGAAACAGATCAAATTAGGACTAATATACAAAAAGGAATAGTGAGCAAATAAAAAGCAAACATGAATGTAAATCCTAACTGTTTAAATACAACAACAATAACATCAATATTCTTGTTAGATAAAGCAAAAGGATAAAATTTAAATACTGAATAATAATAGCCCGTAACTAGGGAGACAGGTGATTGATATTTTCTAGAATGGAGCTAAGGTCTTGCTTAATTTTAGACTTTAATGACTTAAATGTGAATTTTACAACTGCAAGTTTTTCCTGAAAAGTAGAAATCAAGTAAATGGCAAATTAAGAAGAAAATACAGAAAAAGAACAAACTCAATTATTAAAAGGAATGCATAAAAAAGGAAATCCAAAAGATTAAAATATGTTGAATTATATCAAATATCCTCACTCATAAATAGCATAAGTTATGCAGTTACTAGACTGAAACTGTCACATTGAAAAAAAGAAATTATAGATATCTGTCATATGAAATGATACAACCATAATATCTAAAATTACTAAAGGTGAAAATATAAAAAATCTATTCTCAGCAATAGCCAACCCAAAAGTAAAAAAGAAACAAGCATATTTCTATTAATATTGGATATCATTGTAAAACAGAAAGCATTTTAAGAGATAGAAAGAATATTACATAGTAAAATATTTCATTCTTCAAGGAGATAATTTGTTATACATTTTATGCCACATGCATTCTTTAAAAAACCCCAAATCAGTAGTATTATAGGGAGAATTTATAAATCCATTCACAAATGGAAGATACAAAGAAACCTATTTTCAATTTTAATAGAGCAAACAAAAAATAGGAAAAACAGATGCCATAAACTAAACAGTTAATCAATGATTTGATAGACAAGTATAGAACTTTGTATCTCAGCACTAGAAAATAGACACCAAAACACTTAAAAAATTAACTGTTTATTAGAACGTCACACAAATCTCACTTAGCACTTAATAGACAAATACTGAAATACTGTGTTTTAGAATTTACAGGAGGCAGGAAAAGTAGTAGTAGAGAAAATTTAAAGCCATAAATACTAACATCGGTAACAAAATCAAGGGTAAAAAGTAATGAGTGAATCATCCCACTTAAGAAATGAGTGGAGAAAAACAGAAGAAACTAAAAAGAAAGTAGAAGGAAGAAGCTATAAAAAGGAAAGAAGAAAAGCTAAAGATGCAATGGCAAGATTTGGCAAGGTTAAAACGCTGGTCCCACTGGGACCAGCTTTTCTATCCTTATGCACTTCCGGACTCTCTACTCTGTTCCACTGTTAATGTTTTTCCCTGTGCCAGTGTTATAGGAACCCACTGATGCCTCAACCACACCTAGAATTAGAGTAACCAAGTCCCAGTTGGCCTGGGACTGAGGTATTCCCCAGGTGAAGAGATTCTGGTGCTAGAGCTGGCAATGCCCTGCACAAAGATGACAGATCACCCTACTTTACATTTCTGTTAGGTGGTGGGGAGCTACTAGACAGGGTATGCATTGCATCTCAAATATTTCTACAAATGAATGTAGTTAGAATCTTGGAGGGAATTTCTAAAGAAGATCTCAGAGGATCGGCTGCAGGTTATCAAATAGCATAAGTCATTTGTCAGGTTGGCCAGAGGACTTGAGCCACAGAAATACAGAAAAGTCATCGGTTGTCTGTTTCTGTACTGAAGCATGAAGGGAAGTAGAGACATGAAGTATGAAATTGCCAAGTCAGGGTAAATACATCTAGGGTGCAATTTGGTGTGAATCATGTGTAAATGTTTATGTTGTTAATGAAAAATGTTGCAGCATTTTTTTTAAAAGGAGCAATTCCATTAAATTTGTACATTGGAAATCCTGCTATGAATAGAGTTCCATGTATACGAGCCTTAGTTGTTGAATTCTATTTTTAAACGGCTAAGGTTTTAAGAGTGTGTGTGTGTGCATGTGTGTGTGTGTGTGTGTGCGCGCGCGTAATTATGGCAATGTTGCTAAGTGCGTAAATATGCACTCTGAATTCCAGCTTTGGGTAGACTCTACTCAGATTGCATGCTATTTAATGATTGCATTGACTCTGGAGCATATATCCAATTCTATACTATTGTTGAAACATGCTTTTATAAGATAGCAGTGCTGCTGGAAAACAATAGTTGCAAAATAGCAATGCCTCAATCTGTGCATAAATCAGGGCTTGTAAAACATATAAGCTGCACTTCAACTCTTAAGCAACTGTTACCTTAAAGAATAACTAGCCTTTCCACATTATCTATTGATTAATATGAAATACTAAAAGAGGTTTTGTTTCATAAACTGTTACTTCTTGGCTTCTGAAAAGATACAGTTTTACCTTTTACGATTTTATTACATAATTGTAAAGAAATAATTGTTGAAAGAAATTCATGTTCCTGTAATTCTAATTCTACCCCATGTATGTTAAGGAGCAATAAGGAAACACAATAGATTAGGCTAGGATTACCATAGTGGTGCTCAATGAAGACAATGCTGCCCCCTCAGGAGCCACTTGGCAATGCCTACAGGTAGTTTTGGTTGTCACAATTAAGGATGGGGGTTGGGTGCTACAGACTTGGAGGGGGTAGACGCCAGGAGTGCTGCTAAACATCTTACAACACTCAGGAAGCGCCTCAAAAGTTTTAATAGTGCTAATGTGGACAGACCCTTAAATTGGGGAAGAAAAAGGAAAAATCAAAATGGTCCCTGGCGAGGATGCATGCATCACCTGTTTATAGCCGCTACATCTGAATATGGAGGCTGCAATGACCAATGGTTTGGAGTATCAGACAGGGCATCTGGAAAAATTCTACAGCATGAAACTAAGTGTTTGTTGTGCCAACGGAAAACAGTTACCATAACACAGAGCTGTCTGTAGGTACAAAAGCCAGAACTGCGTTACAATATCTGCCTTAGGAAGAAGTTACGTTTCACAGTCAAATTCCATAGGACACTGCATCCTGAAAGTTCATCCTAGTGGTGACTTGGAGAGCTAGGGGGATGCCTAACCACTCATCTGTCAAAAAACAGCTCTGTCATTCCTCCCACTCTTTCTTGAGATTGTATGGTGTATTAACACTGGCTTTGCATGTTCTATTGAGCCTCATTTCCTGCATTTTGGAACCAGCCTCCCCTACAGATTAAAGGCCAAGCTAGAGCTGAAAAATGGAAACAACAAGCTTGTTATTTGAAATCACAGCCATCAAAATGCACTCTATAATGCCCCCGATAAAATGTTCACCCTTAATGTGATAGCCTCAAGATTAGCCTTTAGAATATGCACCTTTAAAAAAATAATAATGGTACAATATCTCCCAGCACAATAATTGAATTCGCAATGCAGCTGAGTTGTGGAAGTGAATTCACACGTGTCCCTAGACTCCTCAAAGGCCACTTGAAGAGCGGACTGTTGTAAGTCATTATGTGAGAAATTTAAGGCCAAAGAGGTTAACTTGCTGAGAGACTCTGGCTGTTTGATGTTAAACCCCATTGTCAGAAACTCTCATCTGGAGGCCAACATTAAGGACGCTACAGAGGAAAAAGCACACAGGAAGAACATGAGTATCTTCTTAGCATGAAAATCTAAAAGACAACATCATTTACGTGGCTGACCAGAGGCCTTGAGCCACAGGGAACCTAACCATGAAATGCAGAAAAATCATGGGTTGTTTGTTTCTGTATTAAATTGTGAAGGGAGGTTGGACTTGAAGTATGAAGTTGTCAAGGGCATTGATGGTGCTGTTGAAAGTTTTCATATCGTGTGTGTGTGTGTGTGTGTGCACGTGTGTGTGTTTTCTATCTTCATCTTTCATCTATTTTGGTAACATCTTAACATCTCCATTATTGATGGGTCTTTCTTTGCATTTATTGCTGTCTAACTGTGTAATTAACAGCTCTCTTATTAGGTGTACACAAATTAAAATTGTTAGTTCTCTTAGGTGAATTCTGCCTTGTATCATTACGAAATGTTTCTCTTTTATCCTTATCTTGAAGGTATCTTTGCCTGATATTAATAGAGCAATCTCAGCTTTCTTGGCTTTTTTTTTTTTTTTTTTTTTTGCTTATTTGTTTTCAAGATACATACTTAGAAATATTCACACAGTATACATATTTTAAAGATATGAATCTGACTACAGACTTACTAAAGGCAGTCACTGACAACATTGTTTTCATTGGATAGTCTATTGAAAATGTTTATGATAGTAGCCAAAGAATGTAAGTAGGAAAACAAATACAATCTAATGAGAGGGACTTGGGGGTGTTGCTGTGCTTGCAGGAGGGCAGGACTCTCAATATTCCCTCACCCTAAACTCCACCTAGTTAGTCCCTGTATGTGACCCCAGAGACAAATGTGCTGAACGCCAAATCTGGGACACCTGGTTTAATAAGATGGAGAGTAGAAAAACACTAACATTCAAAAGAAATAGATCGAATGTATTCATAACACTTCCCAAGAATATACAAGAATGGGCCAGGCGCGGTGGCTCATGCCTGCAATCCCAACACTTTGGGAGGCTGAGGCAGGTGGATCATGAGGGCAGATGATCAACACCAGCCTGGCTAACACAGTGAAACCCTATCTCTACTAAAAACACAAAAAATTAGGCAGGCGTGGTGGCGGGCGCCTGTAGTCCCAGCTACTCGGGAGGCTGAGGCAGGAGAATGGCATGAACCCGGGAGGCAGAGCTTGCAGTGAGCCGAGATCACGCCACTGCACTCCAGCCTGGGAGACAGAGCGAGATTCTGTCTCAAAAAAAAAAAAAAGAAACAAAAAAGAAAAGTATCAAGAATGAACGAAGAAAGATGTCTACAGAATTGTATAATACAAATGGCTGGCATACTTTTATTGTCTACAAAGCCCTCAAAGGTCTGACCCCTATCTGTGTTTCCAGCTTCCCCTCCTGCCTAACTCTCCGTTGCCTCTGTTCTCAAGCCACACCTGTCACTTCAGATCCTGACTGCACTGGGCTCCTTCGAGCCCTGGAGTCTTTGCATGAAAGTCCCTCTGCTCACCAAGACCTTCTTACCCTAATAACTCACTCCTGTCCCTTCAACCACATGTTCTCAGTATCAATATGTATCCTCATGACTAGATCAGAAACCTTGGAAATCAGCTCTACCAATATCTAACATGTATTTCGGTTTGTAAGTACACTTGTGGGTGATCCAATGATTATTTTTCTTCAACTGCTAGAAGAGTTTCTCAACCTTGACACTGCTAACATTTTTTGGTCAGATAATTCTTTATTGTGAAGGGGGTCTAGCCTCTACCCACTAGACATCAGCAGCAAATCCCAGTCATGACAACCGACACTGTCTTCATACATTGCCCAATGTCCCCTGAGGCAAAATTATCCCTGGTGAAGAAAAGCTGCATCAGAGTATAAGCCATATTAAATAAGAAACCATGTCTTTTTTGCTCCGTATTCAATGCCTAAAGTCTAGTACCATGAAGAGTACATAGGAGATGCTCATAACGTTTAGATGGATAGATGAATAAACCACAAGTAACTACAGGTTAATGTCAGGTCTGGTTGTAGCTCGTAGAATATTCTGGGATAGCCAATTCAGAGGAGCAAGGCCTGTGTATCAATTTCTATCAAACTTTGAGCACGAAAATGACTCTGAAGTATATGTAACAACAAAGAATGCTTATTTGCTTCTATAAGTTTTGTTGATCAAAATTACTTTGTTCTTTCTTGGACTCTAGTTGGTGTCTGATCTCTCTCTTTGATAGCAGAAAACATGTCCTCATTCACTCAAGTGTTTCCTGGCATCTATGACTAGGCATCAACCTTTCAAAGTTGAATGGATTAAAAAAGTATCTACTACCCATTCTTACATCATGAAGAACTACTTATATAATAATGCCTGGTACAGAGCAAGTGCTCACTAAATATTTGTGAAGCTGAACTGAACTGTATAAATCAGCATTAATTTATAATTTAACATAGAGGAGGCAAAGGATGCTGGAAAAGTTATCAGATGACAATGTGATGATGTCCATTTGAAGTCAATAGACTTCTCCTTGCTTGTTGCAAATTAAATCCTGCATAATCCATCTCCCTAAGCTTTGTTTTTCTTCTCTGTTAAGCCAGTAGAAAATGTCTTTCTAGCCTGCTGAGAGCAGTTCGGTGGTGGAGACCCTAACCCAGTGGCGCTAGAGGAATTAAAGACACATAGACAGAAATACAGAGGTGTGGAGTGGGAAATCAGGGGTCTCACAGCCTTCAGAGCTGAGAGCCTCGAACAGTTCACCCACATATTTATTGAAAGCAAGCCAGTGATAATCATTGTTTCTACAGATTATAGATTAACTAAAAGTATTCCTTATGGGAAATAAAGGGATGGGCTGAAATAAAGGGATGGGTTGGGTTGGACTAGTTCTCTGCAGCAGGAGCATGTCCTTAAGGCACAGATCATTCATACTATTGTTTGCGGTTTAAGAACACCTTGAAGTGGTTTTCCGCCCTGGGTGAGTCAGGTGTTCCTTGCCCTCATTCTGGCAAACCCACAACCTTCCAGCGTGGGCGTCATGGCCATCACCAACATGTCACAGTGCTGCAGAGATTTTGTTTTGGCCAGTTTGGGGGACAGTTCGTGGCCAGATTTTGGGGGGCCTGTTCCCAACACTAGCCTAGTTCATCAGTTGCTGTATAAAATGTGAAAATGTCTGTGAATAGCTGTGTGTGGAAAGCATTTACTTTGGTTTTATGCAACGCTAAGTCAGGGTCTTCACTCAGTCAAGTCTTATGTGGTACGGCTGAGTGTTGGAAAATACAAGGTAATATATAGCTGCAGGTAGAGTCCAGTGGGAGCTCCGTGGAGAGAAATTTATCTCTACTCAGGAGTAGTTTGCAAAGGAATCTTCTGCAATCTGTCTCAATGAGTGGGAATTAAACAAATAATGAAAAGCAGAGAGCACAATGCAGGTAGAGAAACAGAAGCCATACCAATGGTGGTGATAACATTATAATTCATTATTCATTCATGCACTTCACAAATAATAAGCTTTGAATAGGGCCTAGACTCTGCAAGGTGGTACTGAAGAAAACAAAGACCCACAGTCTTGGAGTTTATATTCTGAAGAGGATACGCAGACATGGTAAACATATATACCATGAATACAGACCTCTGGTCAACTCCTTTCTCCTCATCCTTCTCAACGTCATCAACATGAATATCACCTTTATACTTGAGGCAGACTAGAGACTGACTGCATTCCAGGAGGCAGGGGAATTGTGGCAGTCCCAGGACGGTAGGTAGGAAAATCAAGTCTCCCAAAGGAGTCATTTGAAAGACATATAATTAAATAAGAAAAAAACATAAAGAAAAAACCCCAAAACATTTAAACTATAAAGAGAATGTACTTTTCAGGATGCCCCCACATGAGGCCTGTCAGAAATGCAATCTTATTTTAAAACTCAATATGACATTGGAAATAATTAATAAAATATGCCATGCAATATTCAGGAACAGGAAATAGATAAAGAGATGGATGGATAGATAGATGGTACAGTATGCTACAGTCTGAATGTTCTGTCCTCTCAAAATTCAAATGTTTATATCCAAACCCCCAAAGAAAGGAAACCAGTATATCAAAGAGATATCTGCACCCCCATGTTTGTTGCAGCTTTGTTCACAATAGCCAAGATTTGAAAGCAAACTAACTGTCCATCAACAGGTGAATGGATAAAGAAAATGTGGTACACACACACAGTGGAGTATTATTCAGCCATAAAAAAGAATGAGATCCTGTCATTTACAACATGGATAAAACTGGAGATAATTATGTTAAGTGAAATAAGCCAGGGACAGAAAGACTATTATCATATGTTCTCACTTGTTTGTGAGATTGAACTCATGTACATAGAGAGTCAAAAAATGGTTATCAGGCACTGGAAAGGGTAGTGGGGGTGGGATGCAGGGAAGTGGGGTGGTTAATGGGTACAAACATTATAGTCAGAAAGAATAAATAAGACCTAGTATTTGCTAGCACAACAGGGTGACGATAGTCAATAGTAATTTAATTGTACTTTTTTTTTTTTGAGACTGAGTCTCGCTCTGTCGCCCAGGCTGGAGTGCAGTGGCATGATCTCGGCTCACTGCAAGCTCTGCCTCCCGGGTTCATGCCATTCTCCTGCCTCAGCCTCCCGAGTAGCTGGGACTACAGGCGCCCGCCACCACGCCCGGCTCATTTTTTGTGTTTCTAGCAGAGATGGGATTTTACCATGTTAGCCAGCTTGGTCTTGATTTCCTGCCCTCGTGATCCACCCGCCTCGGCCTCCCAAAGTGCTGGGATTACAGGCATGAGCCACCGTGCCTGGCCTAACTGTACATTTTAAAATAACTAAAAATATATAATTGGATTGTTTGTAACACAAAAGATAAATGCTTGAAGAGATACCCCATTTTCTATGATGTGATTACTATGCATTGCACGTCTGCACCAAAATATCTCATGTACTCCATAAATATATACATCTACCATGTATCCACAAAAATTAGAAAATAAAAAGAAAAAATATATAAATTTTAATCCCCAAGGGGACAGTATTAGGAGGTGAGCACCTTTTGGAGGTAATGAGATGATGACAGTGGAGCTTCATGAATGGGATCAGTGCCCTTATAAAAGGGATCCCAGAGAGCTTCCTTGCCCCTTCCACTATGTGAGGACACAGTGAGAAGGCGCTGTCTATGAATCAGGAAGTGGGTTCCCACCAGACACTGAATCTGTGAGCACTTTGATCTTGAACTTCCAGCCTTCTTATGTGTGTGTATATAATCTTGCTCAGTTATGTAACAAAAACCTGTAAGTAATTTGCTGAACTAAGAGAGAGAGACAGAAAGAGAGAAAGAGGATTGATAGATATATATATACATACATACACAGAGAGACAGATACATACATGGAGATGATAGATATAGATAGATCGATATGTATGTATAAAGAGAGATAGATGCATACATATATACACACATACATAGACAGACACATAGAGATGATAGATATAGATTAGACAGATAATAGATCGACAGATGGGATAGACAGAGAGAGAGAGATAGGTAGATAGATCAAATAGATAGCTAGATACTTCACATGTAGAGACACTACTTATCAGGAAGGCATAGTGAGACATTTAGTCAACTGTGTGAGTACATGATTATCAGAAAAATCATTCAATTAACAAGATTCAGGGATCTGAGGAAGGTGATTAGGGAAGCTGTGAATTCTCTGTTTTGGGAAATGACTAAGTTTGAAAACACAAGAGCACTCCTTGAAAGTATGCAATGCTCACCCCGTGGGTGTGCAGGTGGTATCCTGTGGTTGCTTTCAACTGCTCATTTTCTGACATAAGCATATATTTGGAAAAGAGTAGATACTAATTGAGATGAGGTTTAATATTTACTTACATTGGTGGCACACATAAAGTGCTTATCAGTGGAAACAGAAGGAGAACAAAATTAGTTCACAAATCTCATGTGATCGCCCACTCTCCTGGCCTAGACAAATTCACTCATGTGCCTTTTGTCTTTTTCTCCCTGAAGTTCCTCTCCATTCCAATTGTTCCTCCCCTCCATTTTCTGAAAGGAAAGCTGGGATGGATTCCAACTTCTCTTGTTCCTTTTTGGAGGGTAAAAAATACAACTTAGGGTAACTGGTAGACATAACTAAATGCTTCAAAATAGGGTGAAAGGGATGAGATGGAAATCATGGTTGCATGTCTTTCTGCAATGTCTAGGAGTGCAGAATATGAATGAGCCAAATGTTACTACATAACAACATCTGCGAAATTTTACTGAACCCTCCAAATAAGTCAGTGAATCTCAAATCGTACCTGTGCAGATGTGGACTCCATCATTCAGATATTCTACCATCATTACATAGAGCTTTCCTGTTGCCTAGAGTTACAGTAGGACACCTGATAACTGTTTTCCTCACTACAGTTGAACACCTATGAAACCTGATGTCAAGGCATAGGTACTTAATACATCAGTATTTTATTTCAGAATGCTATCAAGTTTTATTTTAAAACATTAATAGTCACTAGTTCGATGTTGAAAGAAAACACACAGTATCTCTAAAGTATATGCACCTTATGGTATTATGAAATAGACCATAATTTTGTGGTACATGATGAGCATTCAAAGCATTGCAAAGAATAGTAATAGAATATGTATGTGCAACTGTGTGCACCTGAGTGTTGCACTTGTGCGTGAGGCATGTGTGTGTGATTTGCATAGGTGTGCATGCATTGTGTGTGCATGTGTGTGCACAGATAGGTACAAATAAACTAACTTTTGAATCTGTTACATGTTTTCAGGTACTGCATAGATCTACATCTTACTTTTCAAAGTTGCTAATATGTATCCTAAACTTCACCTCCACCACAAATTCTTCTATCATCAAACATTTATCTTCTACTTAGTAATAACCAGCTTAAAGCATTGTTGGAATGGATGTGACTAAAAATTTCTAACAATACAGAAATAGAAACTTATGCTTGTCAAGAGAACAGAAGGACATACTGCGTAAGAGTTGGCTTGCCTCATAATCTTCCCAAGTAAGGACTTTAGACAATATTATTTATGATAAAATATGTTATCAACTACATTCTCAGGTGGATAATATCTAACTGCACATGAATTTCTGTGTTCATTTGGCAGAGTTATAGCTCAAAGCATTTATCAGTTGTTCACTTATATTTATTTCTCCATCTTCTCTCTCTCTCACTTTTATCCTGAAGATCTTTTTTGCTCTCTCTCTCTCTCTCTCTCTCTACGCTCAAATTGAAATAGAAACCAAGATGCAATGGAAACTTGGACCTAGGAACCTGAGAAATACTCTTACAAGAATGCCTTCAGTACCTGGTCTTCCCCTCAGACTGTTTAGATGATCAGACTGGAGTTACAGAAAGTTAATAAAAAAGGCAGAGTCAAAGGGACAGGAAAGGATGGGCAGTCTGGAAAGATCAGGAGTCTCTGAGATAGGATAGAGGGAAAGAGATGATAGACAGATTAAGGAGATAACTGCAAGCCTCCTGCATGGAAGGTCAGGAGCAGGGACAATGTATATGGGGTTAGAGGTAGGAAAACAGAACCTCACACCCTAATCCAAGTTGAACCAAACAGATCTAGTGGCCTGAATTTAATAGCAGTAGAGATGGAACCACAACTGTTAGATAACTATGCTGCCTAAACTGTTATCATAATTCAGATACTAGGACAGTAACTGGATTAGCAAAATAAAATCACGTTAGACTGTTTAATCAACATTATTTTACAAACTTTAAAGTGTATTATCTCCTTTTTTTTTTTTTTTTTTTGAGATGGAGTTTCACTCTGTCTCCCAGGCTGGAATGCAGTGACATGATTCTGACTCACTGCAACTTCCACCTTTCAGGCTCGAGCCATTCTCTTGCCTCAGCCTCCTGAGTAGCTGGGATTGCAGGTGTGTACCACCACACCCCACTAACTTTTGTATTTTTAGTAGAGATGGGGTTTCACCATGTTGGCCAGGCTGGTCTCAAACTCCCGACCTCAAGTGATCCACCTGCCTTGGCCTATCTCCTCTTTAGATGAACTTGATTCATGACATTGTATGTGACACATTTATGTAATTTAGAATATGGAATAAAATGTTTTACTTGACGTAATTTAACAAAGTTAAACCACAAGCAAAAAAGAAGTACATTGGATTAGCAAATTTAAAATATGCTAAGAAATTTTATGTGAACAAACATAGGTGGGTTCATTTACTTTTCAGTACTTAGAGGCTATCGTCTAGCACGTTTTCTTAAGTAACTTATTACATTTCTAATTAGTGTTAATGGGGAAATTACCACCTAACTCTAACTGCCAATGAGTCTCAGAACCAGCCCTTGGAAACCCATCCCAATCATTAAGCCAGGAGTTTAGCTGGTAAACTGCACACATAACAAAACTCAGTCCCAGGCTCTTTTCTCCAAAAAGAAATTACATTATTTTGATGGAAGCCACTTTTCTTGGTTTGCATAATCATCCATAAACACAATACAGATATCAGTCTTTAAAGGTAAGGGAAGTGGTTAGATTGTCTGTTGTTCTTTGGAAATCATAAAATTATTTCTGCAGTCATTGCATGAGGTCCAGACTAACACATCTCTCTCTCCACACAACTATTTTCCACTGACCACCAACAAGATCAATGAGACCTTTGATATCACAGATCTACCAGTGGGGATCTGAAACCCTTGGGAATGAATATGCTTTTGTGGGCAAGAGGAAGGGGACTCAGAACTTTTTAATTTTTTTACATATATTTTATGCAGCACCCTCAGAGGAATATTGAACATCATTCCCAAATCAAACTCACTAATATTCCTGCAGGAAAATATCTAAATGTCCACCCTGAGGTGGAAAAGAAAGACCACGAATAGTCATCTGTCAAATCAGGTTTTACCCCCAAATGAGTTTTGACATCACTGTAATGTTTTGAACTGTTTTTGACTTTCGAATTGTAGGTAAGGGACTCTGGATCTGTATGTCCTCTGATTTCTATTAACCAGTCCTAGAATAGTACACAAAACAAACACTAAAGAGCACCCAATTTACAGAGTGTTTTAAGTTCACTGAAGTTGGTTAACACTTGGATCCACGCACACTGTATGGAATCAATTATGATGAATGCGAACAGTTAATTAGACAAAAAAAAAAAACCTCCTTCAATTATGCTGTAAGTATACACGAAAGTGAGAAGCAGTAGTGGTGCACTTCTTGCATCTGTGTCCCACAACAGAATACAGAACCATTCTGAACCTTGACTTCTTCTTAGTGCAGGATCCTAAACACAGTGATTATTTCTAAATTGTCAAAATGAACCACACTAATGTCTCCAGTTTGTAACTGTACTGAACACAGTAAGTACTCAAGAAATGGTAGCTGATGTTGTTGCTGTGACTATTACTGTTGCTTTACTAATATCATCATTATTACCAATTACTAAGTTTTAGCAGTACCCAGAAAACTAGATTTAAATTCAGGAGACAATATTTGCTCCTGTCTCTAATCCTGTCATATTTCATTTCCAAGCTGTCCTTGGGAAAAGTGACCTCCTTAAGACTATTTCCTCCTACGGCAACGTCAGTTAGCACCATTCAACTGCCTATCCCACAGGTCAAGCAATGCAGGAGCAATGCCTTGTAAACAAACAAATGCCATCTTGCAAACATGGGTGTGTTTGTAGACTCTCTGATCTAAACAGAGATGAGCTTCTCATCCCTGGCCCCATCCAGACCAAGTGAAACCCCATCTGTGTGGGGGAAGGCCAAGGGGGTATTTTTCAAAGCTCCCCAGATAACTCAAACTCACAGCAAAGCGTGAGAACACTGGTGTTGGCTATGAAGAAGCTTGTTCACTTTAGAGGATCAGAAAGACACTCAGGATAGCATCACTGCCAACACATTCCAAACTGGAGAAAAATGCTTTCTGTTCAGAGGAAAGCTGTTATCCTGAAGCTCTGTGACCTCTTTAAAGGAAAAGGCTGGTTCTTACTCACTTACCGCCCAGGTTCTTGAACAAATGCATTAATCATAAGAGGAAGTCTGTAAACCCCCAAATGTTCATAACAGCATCATTCATAATAGCCGAAAAGTGGAAAGAACCAAGCTGTTCATCAACAGGTGAATGGATAAACACAACGTGGTCTATCCACAGAGTGGAAGATTTTTCACCCATAGAAAGTAATAATTACATCGCTAATAATTGGTAAAGCCAAGCGTGAACGTATGTTTTATGACACCAAACCAGGAATTTCTGCTGTTTATTTTGACACTTCTGTAAACATAAATACATAACAGTGAAATTCTTTCTCAACTCAGAATATTAAGGGATGCTATATCCCTAGAGGTAGATGAACAAAAATATGAGGGGGTTTTTTCTCCTTTGATCAAGAAGTACAAGCAGAGGCTAGACTAGAATTGGAAATAGAGTATTTAACAGATTTTAAGGCAGCTTAGGGGATATAACTTCAGTAGGAGATGACAGTACTTACTGGTGTATGGTGAGAAAGAATCATTGACTGCCTAAACTAGGATGAATACAGAGTGTTAATGTAGTTGTTAATTGTTCTTTATGCTAAAAGGCAGACAGTTTGTGCCGAAGAATAGTGTGTTTTCACTATGTTTTAACATATATATGACTATGTTATTATGCATTTATTTATCAATTAGTAATAAATTATTGTTAATAAATTTATTAGTTGGATTTTTGCTAATGTCCTAGGTGCTGTTCACACGTTATCTAAAACATATTTGACTCTACAAGATGGACAAATCTCAGGTTCCCAATTTTCTTAGGTCTACTGTAGATTGAGTAATAGGAATCATTTGGCCAAGGCTACAGGAATAGTAATTCCTGAGGTCACAATTCAAACCTAATAAATTCAGCATCAGAATGTCCCTTTCCTTCCTTTGCAACAGTTTTTCAACCTCGGTATTGTTGACATTTTGGATGAGATAATTCCTTGTGTGGGAGCTGGTTGTGCATTGTAGGATGTTGAGCAGCATCCCCAGCCTCGACCCACTAGATCCAAGTAGCAACAGGACCACTGCTCATAATGTGACAACCAAAAATGTGTCTAGATGTTGTCAAATGTCCTCCAGGGAGCTAACTCACCCCTCTCACCCCTACTGAGGACCACTTCTTTATAATATACTGTTTCCATTTCTATCCCAATGGTTTGATGGAGTGATGGTGTTATGTCAGTCTGCCTGGATTTGTCCTTTTTTGGTTATTTGTCTTCTGTATAGGCAGTACAAGTCAGGATTGCTGCACTAGGACACCATTACTCAATACACTGCCACCTACCATGTACTTGGCACTCAAAACTCTTTCTATCTTGCCATGGAAGTTAACTGCAAAGATTTTTCCAATTATCTCAAAAAAAAAAACCCCCAATGTTTACTGGCTCCAAAAGTCCTCAACTTCATCAGGCCTATGATTCAATACCCCTTCTGGAAGTCATGTCAAGGAATCAGAGTAAAATATGCATTTCCCCTCTGCTACTCAGAAGTGGTGTGGCTTTTCAGAGGATATCTGAAGCACTTGACCTTCAGGCAGAAATTTCACTTCTCTGTAGGAGAAGTCCATAATCAGAATAGTTTGAAAGGGAGGACTTTATCTAAGGCTTGGCTGATAATTTTGGCTGTATTCAACTAAATCCTTCAAAAAAAATTCTCTCTTTTTCTTTCAAGAGATCAGCTGAACTAACAGAAGCTGTTTTTTGGTAAGACTTTATTTTATTAGAGCAGTTTTTGGTTCACAGCAAAACTGAAAAGAAGGTGCAGAGATTTACCATAGAGTACCTCCCACACCCACACATACATAGCCTCCCCAATTATCCACATTCCCTACAAGAGCAGCACATTTATTACAACTGATGAACCTACACCGACACGTGATTATCACCTAAGTCCAGAGTCTCCTTCAGGGTTCACTGCTGGGGTTGAACATTCTATGGGTTAGGACAAATGTATAATACCATGCATCCACCATTATAGTATGACACAGAATATCTTCCCTGCCATAAAAATCCTGTATGATCCACCTGTTTATCTCTTCTCTCCTCATCTCCAACCAAAACTCTGGCAATGATGGATTTTTTATTGTTCCCCTAGTTCTGCTTTTTCCAGAATGTCCTATAGTTGGAATCATACTGTATGTAGCCTTTTCCCATCAGCTTCTTTCACTTAGTAATATGCATTTAATTTTCCTCCATGTCTTTTTATGGCTTAATAGCTCATTTCTTTATAGCATGAAATAATATTCCATTGTCTGAATATACCATAGTTTATTTACCCATTCATCTATTGAAAGACATCCTGGTCACCCAGAGGGTCTCTTAATCTTGATACTTCCCACAAAACAGAACTAGGAATCAACAGTTATATCAGCTTTCTGGGGAATCCCTTCAAGTGGAAGACTAGAATGATAGGATAAAGGATTGCCTATGCCTTTCCAGGCAAAAACCTGCAAAAACATCTAGGAAAAACCTTAAGCACTCTTGAAATTCATTTATTCAGATAATCTAAAAACTGAAATGGGAATTTATGCTTTATTCTTTCCTTACCAATATAGACATGGTCTCACTGATTTCAGGACAAGTAAATGATGAGCTTGAATTCAATGCAAAGAATCTTTGAACACTTTCACATACTTTGCCCCTAGTTCTACCACAGCTGGAAGAGCTCTGTTTCACTTGGTGGTTGCGTTGGATGCCTCTTGGCCACATGGCTTATTCCAGCCGCTCTTGTGGTGATTTGCTCTGCCCAGACTTCAACCAGCTTCATGCAGGTGTAGCCTCACTTCATACCTGCAAACTTGCGTTTTTCTTGATTTCCAGAACTTTCTCTGATGCCTCACAGTGGATGCACACTAAAACCTACTTAGCACTCCCCAAGCAGCCTGGAGAGGTTACCCCCAGTAAACTAATAAGAGGTGAAAGATGGTGAGAATATGGGTCCTCCATTTTCACTGGGTAAAGGCAGTCTGGAGACACATATCATAAGGGTTTTCAGACAACCTCACTGGGTCAAGCGGCAGTCACTCCTCTGTGGCCAATACAATTTTTTGTGTTTTATTTTAAAATTTTAATTTGGATTCAAAAGTTCTTATGCAGGTTTCTTACCTGGGTATGCTGCATATGGACTTCTAGGGTACCAATCACACAAAGAGTGAACACTGTACCCATAGGTTAATTTTTCAGCCCTCACCCCCTCCCATCCTTTCCCCTCTTTGAGTCCCCAGTGTTGATTGTTTCCATCTTTATATCCACATGTACCCATTGTTTAGCTCCCAGTTATAAATGAGAACATGCGATATTTGATTTTATGCTTTTGAGTTATTTCACCTAGGATAATAGCCTCCAGCAGCATCCATGCTGCTGCAAAGGACATGATTCCATTCTATTTTATGGCTGCCTAGTATTCTGTGTTGTAGACGTACCACATTTTCTTTAGCCAGGGCACTGTTGATGGACACTTAGGTTGATTCCACAACTCGGCTATTGTAAATAGTGATTATTTCCCATTCCTTCCCACATCACAGTGCTGGTTCCTCATCCCTCTTTTTGGCATAATACTTGCAATAAACAAGGGTTTTCTCTATACCTCTGCTTTGAGTGGAATCTGGGCTAGGAAAACACACAGTGGATCGAAATGTGCAGCCCTTACTGCCACCAAAATAAAGACTCAAAATGAATTGGCTTTTGAATGTGACAGGTGTGTAGCCAAATGCCCAACACTAATGTTGATGTCAACTTCAAGTCAAACCACCAAAGCCCTCTCACAGAAATTCATTTTCCAACAGAACTTAAGCTTACTTTATTTTGGAATTTGCAGGATATTGTGAATTATTATTAAATATTATTTTTTGTGGAATAACCATGAATGCACACATACCAAATAAACATGGTGGCTCATGCCTGTAATCTCAGTACTTTAGTAGGCCGAGGCGGCTGATCACTTGAGCTCAGGAGTTCAAGAGCAGCCTGGCCAACATGACAAAACCCTGTTTCTAAAAAAAAAAAAAAAAAAAAAATTGGCTGGGCATGGTGGTGTGCACCATGTAGTCCCAGCTAGTCTATTAGGGAGGCGCAGTTGGGAGGATCACTTGAGCCCAGGAGGTCAAGGCTGCAGTTAGCCAAGATCACTCTACTGCACTCCAGCCTGGGTGACAGAGCAAGAACCTGTCTCAAAAAAAAAAAAAAAAAAAAAAAAAAAAGGAAGAAATATAATACGTAATTAAAGAAATCAATTTTCCATACCATGCAAGGAACTGATGGCAGAATTTGGTGTGTAGGTCTGTTCATTAGTTGGTCAATCCCTGTTCATCTCTCAGGTTTTGTGCTACATTGTGCTTTCCCTGGGAAGCCCTCCAGGCTGCCTCCAAGATTAGATCAGATGTTTCTGCAGCTGCTCCTAAGCATACCACTGTTTTAAGCAGCATGAGACTAACCTCATTTTAATCTCATCGTTATTTAATTCTCTCTAACAAAAACTCTAGGTAATGGCCAAGCACAGTGGCTCGCACCTGTAATCCCAGCGGTTTGGAAGGCCAATGTAGGCAGATTGCTTGAGGCTAGGATTTTGAGACCAATCTGGGCAACATACTGAGACCCTATCTCTACAAAAATCAAAATAAAAAACTAGCCGGATATGGTGGCATGCGCCTATAATACGAGCTACTCCAGAGGCTGAGAGTGGAGGGTCATTTGAGCCCAGGAGTTCAAGGTTACAGTGAGCTATGATCACACCACTGCACTCCAGCCTGGGTGACAGAGCAAGACCCAGCCTCTAAAAAAATAACATAAAACAATAAATCTCTAATACCCTATGTACCGCATTTACAATTTTATAAACCTTCAGACACCAGGTAATACCTGGATGTAATATTATAAATATGGTGCAAAACACTCAATCACATGAAATACAGGGTTATATTAGAATGAGGTCAAAACTATGAGCAGATTGTATGGAGATTGGGGTTAGCCATGCCATAATCCAACTTTTATTATTACAGACAATAACAAAAGGTTTTACTGTAGCAGTATATTAAGTAATCCTAATGAACAAAAGAAGTAATGAACTGATTCACTGACTTGTTCTTTTAAGAAAACTTTGGCAATCTCTCACTTTCTGATTCAGCAATCCAAAAAGGTCAAACAAAGGTCTACAGCAGTGATCTTACAAACCCAGACCTTCCATAGCTGCAAAAGTCAGACATGCAATGATCACGTGCGTCTGGGTTTGCTCCCTGCATCTGTGAGCAGTCTGAGTGAAAAAATAACAGAAACAAACAAACATAAATGCAGAATGTGCAAACCCTGTAGCTAACTCTACTGTACATTTCTCTTTCAAAATCACTACTTTGAGATTGCAAACCTTTTTCCAAACCTGTTGGCACCCAGTCTCTTAATTACAGCAGTTATGCCTCAAAGGGAGGGTTTCCGAAATAAGCCAGATTAGGGGGTACAAATTTCAGCATCACCTGACTGGTTAATGTGCCTGGGAGGTGGGTAGAAAAACACTTTCCTGACACAGAAAAGGAAAACCACAGGTTTCACTCCCTCCAAAGCAAGGCTGCCATGTATAATCTTTCTCTCCTTTCTCTTCTGCCAAGCCACACAAAAGGCACAGCCCCAAGGAAGAGACTAAAAGCCTTTGTGGAATTATAGTAATATCTCCATTAGCAACTAAATGTATTCCAGAGATGTATGGCACAGTCAGAAACTTTGCTTACAGGTACAAAGCCAATCTAGGGGGTGGGGACAGGCTGCTGTCTAGATGCTCAGAGTCCAGTGGAAAGAACTTCCCAGGACTCTACTGTTCCCTCTCTGCCCTCACTCCCTATCCACAAGAGGCTCCCACTCATAGACGGTAAGTACCCCTTGCAAGAAAGAAATTTGGCGACGCTCCCAGTTGCAAGGGAGCTGGTCAGAATCCTGAGTTTCTGTGCATCCCTCCTCAACTGGGCTCAAACCCTGTAAGCAGATACGCAGCAGATTGGTTCTTCTAATAAGCTTCTCTACTCCTAGGCATCCTTCATCCCGGAAGTGCATTTAATTATAAATTATTAATGGAACGAAGGAGCTGTAGAGAGTTTCTTCTCTGAAGCCCTTGTTCTATGGAGGCAGGAAAAATCAGAAGTGTCCCTCTCACTAGGAGGAGCATATCTGGACAATAAGCAAAAGTCCTGGAAAGACAGAAAGAAATGCAATTGCCCGTAGAGGCACTTGTAATATCCACCCAAGAGAAACAGCTTCTATGTACTTTGGGACCCTGGTTAACAAAGTTTTGAGTGTCTCCTCTCGGTCATCATTGTGAAGGGCTTTGGAGGAACTAGAAATTGAAATGGAAGGCAATAATAAGAAAATTCTTAGACCTCAAAGTTAAAGTCACCTGTTCCTGAATCTGCACACAGACAGAGGACTCAAAGTTTTGCATTAGAAGTGACAGGTGCATTACTGAAAGCTGAAGCCCTCAGAGGTGGTTCAAGGTGGAAATACCTACTCTGCCCAGCAAAGCAAAGCTAACCCTACCCCAACCCTAACCCTAAAAAACTGTGATGCAACGCAATGAGCTGTTACAAAACATACTCATTTTAAGATATAGGATAGCATTGATTTCCTTATTTAGTTTTATTTCAGTGAAAGTAAAAATATGTGAAAGGGCTTACATAGATTCACTCAAGTCCAGAACACCCAAACCTAATGTATCTTGCTATATAGTCTGAATGGTAGTGTCCTCCCAAAATTCATATGCTGAAATCCAATACACAACGTGATAACTCTACCCTCATGAACGGGATTAGTGTCCTTATAAAAGAGGCTGCAGGCCCTTCCACCTTGTCCCTTCCACCATGTGAGGATAAATCAAGAAGATGCCATTTGGGGGAAAGGGCCGTCACCAGACACCGAATCTGCTAGCACCTTGATCCTGGACTTCCCAGGACCCTGAGAAATAAATGTCTGTTGTTCGCTGGGCAAAGTGGCTCATATCTGTAATCCCAACACTTTGGGAGGTCAAGGCTGGAGAAATGTTTAAGGCCAGGAGTTCAGAACCACCCTGGTCAACATAGTGAGTCCTCATCTCTACTAAAATTTTAAAAAATAAAAATTAGCCAGGCATGGTGGCACATACGTATGGTCCCAGCTACTCAGGAGGCTGAGGTGGGAGGATCAATTGAGCCCAGGAAGACAAGGCTGCAGTGAATCATGATCAAGCCACAGCACTCCAGCCTGAGCAACAGAGAGAGACCCTGTCTCAATGATAATAATAACGATAAATGTCTATTGTTTATAAATTACCCAGTCTAAGGTATTTTGTTATAGCAGCCTCGACAGACTAAAAAATATCCCTACATCTTACCCCGGGGATATTAAAACATATGTTTATAGCTCTTAAAGATAAAATAGTGTAAAAATTTTTTAAATATTCAGGGTAGCAAAAAGCATGTGGCTGGCAGGAGAATAATTTTAACCAAACAATCTAGAGTCATGAATAAATACATTCATAACCTGGCTTCTTGTATGTCAAGGTTAACTAGAAAATACTTATATCCTAAAATGTCAAATATAATTTTGTTTTGTTGGTCTACCTTCTAGATAAAATAACTGCATATTCAGTGCTCGAAAATTAAAAATGAGCAGTCTCAGATTATTTCCTACAAGCTGTTGCAGAGGGGGGACAAGGACTAAAAACCTTCCTGTGCTCATTATCTGGGCACAAAATAACCTAGTGATGGGATCAACGGAAGGCCGAACCTCAGCATCACACAAGATGCCGCTGTAACACACCTGCAGATGTAACCCTTGGATCTGAAGTAAAAACGGGGATTTTTAAAAAACCTATCCCTCAGGAATTTGAAAAAGTTACTTAAACACAAAATCTATGCAGATAAATAACATCACATTAGATTACAACCCAAAGTATAAAATAAATACCCATGGGTCCATACTGATATATGTAAATGAGGGAATAAATAAATGAGTGGGCGAGAACAGGCACATCTCTCATGCAAAATAATTTCATATAATTTCTGTAGATACTCTGCCCTCAAGGAGGGGATCATAGTCCCCGCTGTCTTTTTATTTATTTATTTATTTTTGTTTTTTTGAGACGGAGTCTCGCTCTATCACCCAGACTGGAGTGCAATGACACGATCTCGGCTCACTGCAACTTCCTTCTCCCCGGTTCAAGTGATTCTTCCGCCTCAGTCTCTCGAGTAGCTGGGATTACAGACGTGAGCCACCGCGCCCGGTCTCCTGCTTTCTTAAGTGTAGGCTGCACATAGTGACCTCTTTCCACAGAGTACAGTATAGAAAGTGTGTGTGCAGGAGGAGTAACTTGATAGTGGAGAAATCTGGCCAACATCACCTCATCTATGTGATCAAGGTTAATATCAACTGCAATGTCATGGTGCTCGTATGTGCCCTTGCTGCAACGTAATGAAAGTGGCACTTCACCTCTGGTCTTCCTCTGCACAATCCATAGCCCCAGTGTAACCATGAGAAAAAAAGCAGACAAACCAAACAAAGGTACCAATCCCGTGATCAGCCCTCCTCAAAACTGTTAAGGTCATGAAAGACAAAAGAAGAAGAAAAACTGTCACAGTCAAGACGAGCTCAAGGAGACGTGACGGCTAAATGTAATATGGGATCCTGCATGGGATTTGAGGAAAGAAAGAAGACAGAAGGAAAATACCAACGAAATCTGAAGAAGGGGTGGGTTTTAGTCAAAAAATGTACACATATTGGCTCACTAATAGTGTGAAATGTACAATAATGATGTAAGGTGTTTAGAGTAGTGGAATTTGAGGGTGAGGTATAAGGAAAACTCTCCACATAATCTTCGCCAATTTAGCACAAATCTAAAATTAAAGTTTCCTTTAAAAGACTATTATAGGTAATATTTTTCAAAAGAATAATTCATATGTATATTTAATTTTTAACTCAGATCATGTAGTAAAAAAGAAAAATCTAAAAATAGAAAGAAGTGACACACGTATTTATCAAGAAAACCTGTAGTTCTTTACGTTTTTGAATTTACAAGATGTTACAGAAAGACAAGAAACTAAAAATTTACAATATTGCAAGAAATCTGAAGTCCTGAAACTATAAAAATGGCCCAGAATTATAACATCCTAAGGGCTCGTTGCAATGTCCTGGCTTTGAGTGAATATTAACATTCAATCCAGGTGGGAACATGCTTGTTTCAAAAAAAAAAAATGCACAATACACAAATAGTGGATGAACTTATCCATCCATATCTGAGTGATTGTAGTCTGCAGAATTAGATCTACTTCTGGGTTTTTTGTTTTGTTTGTTGCTGTTGTTTTTGAGACAGAGTCTTGCTCTGTCACCCAGGCTGGAAGTGCAGTGGCGCAATCTCAGCTCACTGCAGCCTCTGTCTCCTGGGTTCCAGTGATTCTCTTGCCTCAGCTTCCCAAGTAGCTGGGACTACAGGTGTGCGTCACCACGCCTGGCTAATTTTTGTATTTTTAGTAGAGATGGGGTTTCACCATGTTGGCCAGGCTGGTATTGAACTCCTGACCTCAAGTGATCCACCCAGCTCAGCCTCTCAAAGTGCTGGGATTAGAGGCATGAGCCACCGCACCCGGCCTACTTCTGTTAAACCAATAAGTCTTAAAGTTTTTCTACATTTCTATATCCTCTGGGTTTCTTCTATTCCATGACACAATCATAGATTTAAATCCTGAGAAACTTTAAATGGCTTTAGGCAAAAAAGCATGTGTGAAGGAAAAGACTTAGTAGAATATTAGTCACTTTATTTAGTTTATTTTATAATTACAGAATTTATTGGGACAAATTCCAAGGTTGGGCTGTTGTTTACAATATAAGACAAAAGTCATACTTCTTGTGAGATTGCCTTTTAAGCCACATCCTACCATTTTTCCTGGTCTATGCAATCAGAGTTATAACTTAAAGCTCTCATTTAATGGAAAGTTCTTAACAAAAAATAGTCTCTGCAAAGTCAGTCTCTTTCTATCAAAGTGGCAAACACACAAACACACAAACATGCACACATACACTTGCTTGGAATAAGAAAGTTTTTTATATGAATTATTTACTTTTCTCCTTTATTATTTTAGTAATGAAAGTCAGATAACCTAAACACTACATATGAGTATTTTTTTTCTTAATATATACAATCATTAAAAAGAAAACACTGAGGCACAGCTATTGGTAGTGACTGAGGGTGGACGAGTTGTGGGACTGGTGAATTATTCCATCCTTAGGGGAAGCTCAGTAAACAATCTTGCCAGCCTTCCACATTTCTGCCTTCTCACAAAGCCTCACCATCGTCCTACAAACCATCGGTGTCCTGCAGATAAGCTGTCACACAGCAGGTTCTGTCTTTTGTGAAATCTACAAAAAAAAAAAAAAAAAAAAAAAATCCCTAACAGAAATAAACAGTAGTCACCATATCTTCAATTGTTATAGTCTAAACTAAATGAGTTCATTTTCTAAAGTGGATCTTCATCTCTAAATGGTTTCTAGGAAGATAAAACAATAATAATTTAGAAACAATACCTGTGTGTTGGAATAAGTGTGCTCTTTTTTTGAAAAAATGGCCAAGAGAACCACTTAATAATTCAGAATCAGGTAATTCCAGGAGGATGGATGAATTTCGGAGGAAATATGGTTGTAGGTGAGCCAGTAATAATTCATAAAAATGTAGAGTGAATGACTACAATAACTTAAGAGACATTTATTCTTAGGGACCGGGATCAAACCAAATTTTACAGGATCATGGTGGCACATACAAGAACAAAGTCATGTTGTGCCTTGGGAATATAGGATAACTCATGCATCCTTTTTATAAGGAACGGGATATGAAATTCATGTTCAGTGGACACATTTCTCTAATGAATATTACAGAACTCCTGTATCATTGTAGGTAATGGCTGGGCAAAAATATGCCCCTGTTCTCAGGGGCTTCATGTCATCTTGAAGGAGAGAGGTGAATTGACCCATGCCCTAGCATCCCACTAAGGGATGAGAAGGTGAAGTTGGCATGGTAGAACCGAGGAAGCCAGAACTGATTCTTGCTGAAGCAATTGCAAAAGATTCAGAAATAGCAGCTGTTGGAAAAGTAGAGACTTGGAAGGAGCATTTCAGGAATAAGACCACGTGGAGGCAAAAACACACAGATGGATGCTTTCTGTAGCGGGAGAAATGTTTTTAGAACTGGAGAGGTAAGGAGGTCAAGGCAGGATCTTTGTGATTGTCTTCTCTGTCTCCATGCAACAATTAGAAGCATCGTTTTAATGTGCACACCTGACTCTGTGGCTCTCAAGATGCAACACCTGTTTCAAATGCCCAGTGCTTTCCTGTAACCTTAATAGGAAGATACCACCCAATTCTCCAGCTTTATCATGCACGGCTTCTCTGTTTGCTCAAGAATTAAGAGGTGAGCGAGAAAGTGCTCTCACGGAGTTAGAGTTACCTTTACAAATGTAATAAAGAACTTAATGAGGCCAGGCGCGGTGGCTCACGCCTGTAATCTCAGCACTTTGGAAGGCCGAGGCGGGCGGATCATGAGGTCAGGAGATGGAGACCATCCTGGGTAACACGGTGAAACCCCATCTCTACTAAAAATACAAAAAATTAGCTGGGCGTGGTGGCGGGCACCTGTGGTCCCAGCTACTCAGGAGACTGAGGCAGGAGAACGGCGTGAACCCAGGAGGCAGAGTTTGTAGTGAGCCAAGATCTGCACCACTGCACTCCAGCCTGGGTGACAGAGCGAGACCCTGTCTTTTTTTTTTTTTCGAGACAGCGTCTCGCTCTGTCGTCCAGGCTGTAGTGCAATGGGACGATTTCAGCTCACTGCAGCCCCCGCCTCCCAGGTTCAAGTGATTCTCCTGCCTAAGCCTCCCGAGTAGCTGGGACTATAGGCATCCGCCACCATGCCCGGCTAATTTTATGTATTTTCAGTAGAGACAGGGTTTCACCATGTTGGCCAGGCTGGTCTCGAACTCCTGACCTCAAGTGATCCACCTGTCTCAGCCTCGCAAAGTGCTGGGATTACAGGCATGAGACACCATGCCTGGCCGAACCTTTTTAAGTGCCAAGAAGCTTTTCAGTTTTTGGAGATACAAGTTTTGCAATTAACATACTTCATTTTTATCTTTATGTGTGTGTTTCATGTGTTCTAATGGACTACCAGGTAGCAGATACGATTTTGGTTGATTTTTTTTGGTCTTGCTTTTTCCACATAAGAAAATCAAATTTTTCTTCATTATTTGGTGAGGACATTTTCATGTCAACAGTGCACTAATGGGATTAGCCATTCGCTTTATGGGAATTAGCCAGTTTTGTGGGATTAACCATTCATCTTAAGGAGCTCACTTTCATTCCGTGTATCCCAATCCTACTCTTTCTCTCTCTCTTGACTGCCTCCTCTCCTCATGTTTATCTTCATCTTTGTTAAATTCCATGAACCATCTTTTCAGTTAATGCCTTGTACTCCTCAATTCCTGGCTCTCAACCCTTCTTTACTCATGGGGCATCACCTGTGGCTGGTTCAATCTCACTCCTACCTCCTCTGAACCTGAGCAGACAGGATGTGGCTGGGAAAAAACCCTCCAGCCATACAGCCTAGGTTCAATGCATGCTCTACTGCCTCTCACATCAAACACTGTCAATCCACCTCCTAGATAACTCTTCCATACCTTCTCCTGCGTCTCCAGCTCCTCCACAACGTCACATCTATTAACCTGAGAAAGTCCCAGCAGTGAGAGAAAAAATTCCCCGCACCTCCAACTAGCCCAACCTGCAGCATCTCAACCAGGATTCCTGGTCCTGTCTTCTTCCTGGGCATGAAACAAATGGCCTGCACTTCTCTACAATCTACTTAAGTTACTCATCCTTGTGTTACTGCACTCAACAGCAGCATTTAGCACAGTTGATCCTTTCTTCCTGAAAGTCTATTCACAGCCCCCTCAATCCCCAGCCACTGTTGTCCCCCTTGAAGTACCTCCCAGAGAAGAGAAAAATGCTTTGGATAATTGCATATGAGTGGATGTGCAATGCCACATCTGAGCAGAAGCTTAAAGAACTGTTGCACATGAATATCATTTCCTCAGTTCAGGTGTGGCCTCCAGCCTGGATTCTGGAATAAAGACTTTGAAGGGAAGTGGGGCTGATGATAGTCCATCAGTGAGGTGCAACGTAAGAGAAAAAAATATGAAGCTTTCATATTGTAAGTCTTTAAAATTTGGGTTTTGGGTGGATGTAATTCTACCCCCAGTCTCTCTCTCTCTCTCTCTCTCCTTCTATCTCTCTCTTTCTCTCTCTCTCTCTCTCTCTCTCATGCAAGTGCACACATGCATGCTGCTTCTTTCCTCTTCTTCATTGTCTTCTCTCCCTCCTTCTCTTCATCCTTTTTTTTCTTCTAGTACACTCGCTTCTCCTCTCTATCTACATTCGTTGTGTTGGAAATGTGATTCAGTCTCACAACTGTAAATATCATCTACATGCTCATGCCTCCTGACCATGTATCTCCAGTGTAGACCTCTCTCTTCATGTCCACACTACTGTACCAAGCTGTCTCTAAGACATCTATCTCTCCTTGGTTGTTCTTAACTTAAACAAAAGCAGTCTCCTAATTCCCTTACCCTAAAGTGCTCCTCTCACGATCTCCCTGTTGTCAGCACGTGGCAACGCCATTTTTCCAGTTACTGCAGTCAAAGGCATTGAGACTGGCCATAAGCTGTCTCTTTCTCATTCATTCTGCATTCTAGGAATAATTGATTTGTTGGATCTTCCCTTAAAATATTCCCAGAATCTGGCCATGCCTCATCTATCAGTTCTCTGGTGAAGCCAGCATCCTCCTTTGAGTGTATTATTGCAAAAGCCACTTAAGTACCTCCCTAAATATACCCACAGCTCCTTAGAGCTCATTCTCCAACCAGAACTCAGGGTGATCTGATAAAAATGTAAGTCAAGGCTCTCATTTTCATGCTCAAAATTACACTGTGGGTTCCAATATTCATCACTGAAAAGCTAAAGCCTTCTCAACGGCCTGATATTCAGCACCTTTCTCATTCCCCCACTTCACCCTCATTTTGTCAACTCTAGCCCAACTGGTCTTCTCTATATTCCTTGGACACATCAAGGATTCTACAAGTCCAGGGTCTTTGCACACGCTATTCCAACCTCATAGGAAACTCTTCTCTTACTTACCTCAGATATCAGTATGCCCTCAATGACCACAACAATTAAAATAATAATTGTGTGGGTCCATTCCTATTATTCCTTATCTACTTCATTATGAATTATTTTTCTTCACAGCAGGAATCACGATCTGAAATACTCCAAAATCACTTCCTTATTCACTTAAATTCCATAAAGAAACATTGTCCACTGTGGTCTATTATTTCACTACAATTATCAGCACCTAGAAAAGTGCCCCGATCATAGTAGGTCCTCAATGAGTATTTGTTGAATAAATGATTGAATGCCTATGCTGAGCAATCAAGGAGCTCACAGATATGAGCTTGGAAAAAATAGGAATCACTATCCTATCTAGTCTTTAGTTGGATAATTAAACAGATACTTTATGAGTTGATAATAACAATAGAAATAAATTTCTGAAGTGCTAAATAATACAAACTGGTAAATACTAAACTTTTGAGTATGTGATCCTGAATTCTTAATGAAAAAAGCTCAAAACAACCACATGAAAAAATGAACACTAGAAAGATTTGGGGAAAATAATGTAACAATGATCATAAGGTTGACCATCTATGAGTGGGTAATAATGTTGGAAAAGAAACAGACAATAGCCTGGGGGTTGGAGACACAATAGGGAGTGGTGGGGAGTGTGACTATGGCAAAGTGAGTGCTGTGTCTGAAGCGAACAGCCGCACCTCATCCACAGTCACATATAGGCCCCATGTTCTCAAATCTCTTCGATGTTCAAAAGATGGCATGAATGTAAGTTTTCATGTAAAAATTTACAACTTTTAAAGATGTCCAGAATTCTTACTTTTGTATACTTTACAGAGCAAGCAAATACACCTATGGGTTTGAAATGGTCCATCAGTCATGAAGATGTGATCTTTGTATTACGGTATTAAGGTACCATTATATTTATATTGCTATTGACAGTGCCGTTATATTTATTATGATGACTAACACTCCAAAAAATAGCTCCAAATGTAGATTAGATAAATTAACCTACTGAAAAAAATATGCATTGCATCTTGTCACTGATTCAGAAAATTGCTACGTAATCATAGCTACACAAAACAGAGGCAGGTGTAGTGGAATATGCCTGTAGTCCCAGCTACTAAGAAGGCTGAGGTGGGAGAATCACTTAAGCCCAGGAATTCGAAGCTGCAATGAGCCATGATTGCACCACTGCACTCAGCCTGGGCAATTCTGATTTTTACAGCAAGCCCCTGCTGCAACACATATATATACAAAACAGAGGCAAGAATCAAGACCTATAATTAAAAGGGACGTCATAAAAAATGGCCCATCTATAAAATGATGACTACCCCTATGGGGTATGCGAACACTGCTTTCATCATCGTCATATACCCAGCACCTAGCCTGATGCCTGGCACTTATTTGGAACTCAAAAAAAAAAAAAAGGTTTTTATTGAATTAAAGAACTGTAGAACAGTACTAGGAGTGACAGAGCTCCTTGGTAGCTCAGGCAGCTCATTATGATAAATGAAATTAGTAACTGTTACCATGAATTAAAGATCTCGCATGAGTCAGGCATTGTGCTAAGGATTTACATAAATTATCTCAGTAATCCTCACAACAGCCCCGTCGTAGGTGTTATTCTTAGTCCCTGTCTGCCCATCATATAACTGCAGTGTTCAGAAAGTAAGGAACCTGCTGAATGCCAATGCTTACAAGAGCAAGAACCTGTATTCAAACTGGCTTTCTCACTGCCTTGTCCCTAGAGAGAAAACCATACTGCTTTCTTTATTCTATGTCCAGTAGAACTCTGGTGAGCATGTTAATCAGATTGTGTAGCATAGATCACATTATGAAGGGAAAATAGAGGTAGGCACTAGTGTGAAAGCAGGGCGCCCAGGGAGAAGAAAGGAAAGGTATAAAAAGCGTGAACAAGAATACAAAATCCACAGGTGTTTGATTTTCATTAACACAGCCTCAAGAAACTTTAGAGAGTAGAATTCATCCTGCAAGCATCTTGTAGGCTAAATAACATCTACCATGACAGCACTTAGTCAACAAGTCAAGGTGCTATATCCTTTGTTACCTCTGTTTGAAGAAGCATGAATGTGTTTTTAAATGATTCACAAAGAGCTTCATCCAAAATCATTAAATTAGGAGGGAATTCTGCTTCAGGGCTAAGGCCTCTAAAAAATATCTAATTTAAATTTAAAATACACACATATATGTACATACACACACACACGTATACACACACACACACACACACATATATATATAGCCTCAATAGTAGAAGAAATCTTGTGGTATATCAAAACCTATGTTTGAAAACATAATATTCTAGAATATACCAAATTATTTCTGTTTGGATTACCCTATGACCAACATCCACTACATTGTTGTGTCTCTGACAAAAAAAAAAGCGTTCTAGGTTCAATTCAGGTCTTTGAAATTGTCATTATGACATGGAAGGAGGGATATGTTGAAACCAATAGGAAGCCAAAACTAAAAACACACCCTACCATGCAACAGACATGTCAGGCTCTCATGCAATGAAAACTGTTGGCAATTAAAAAAACCCAGACTGTTGGGGGTCTGCTTGTCCACAAGTGAACAATAACATACGGAGATGCAAGAAGATGTTGAGAGAGGATATTCGTGCAGCCAGAAGTAATTCCTCTGTGTGTGTGTGTGTGTGTGTGTGTGTGTGTTTAGACATCTGGCAAATGCCTCCTTTATTCTTACAGGAAGAGTGATGCTTCACAACTACTCCAGTCACAGAATGTTCCATGCCATCTTCGGAACAAGCTACCCCAATTCTGTTCTCTGTTCCTTTAATCAAAATATTTACCTATTTTGAAGTTGCCACACAAAATGGGAAATTCCTGGAGAGACAGATGGCAGTGGAGTTGTCTGAGACTCAGGTGCATTTCGCAGGACAGTCAGGGGAGACAGAGCTTTCCACCTAGGTATTGCTCTTCTCTCCTCACTGTCTGGGCAGATCAATGCTTTTCCCATCTTCATTATTCCGAATGAAAAAGGTCATAGTGCAAAGCTAGGAAAGCCACATTCCAGGCATTTCTGGTAAAGCAGTGGAATTTTATGGCATTGAAAAGAATCAGACTGGCGAAATCTCTCAGCATTCCTTCCCCTTCCCTAAGTGTTGAGTATTTATAACTGCACATGACAGTTTTCAGATAAGAGCCAGCCAGTGGATGGAAGTGACAGGGAGGGAGGAAAGAATATAAAGTTCTTGGTTTAGAAATTAAAACTCGAGTTCCAAGGGCTCTTCACAGAGGGACCCTCTTTTCCCTCCAATTTACCCAGAGGCATTATATCGAGAGGTGGGCCTTTATTTTTTGTTTTTTGGTTTTTTCTTGAGATGGAGTCACGCTCTGTCACCCAGGCTGGAGTGCAGTAGCACAATCTCTGCTCACTGCAACCTCTGCCTCCCGGGTTCAAGTGATTCTCCTGCCTCAGCTTCCCAAGTAGCTGGGACTACAGCACACGCCACCATGCCCAGGTAGTGTTTGTATTTTTAGTACAGATGGGGTTTCACCATGTTGACCAGGCTGGTCTTGAACTCCTCAGATGATCCGCCTGCCTCGGCCTCCCAAAGTGCTGGGATTACAGGCGTGAGACACCGCGCCAGGCAGACAGGTGGGCTTTTGACTGGCGACCGGACTCTCGGTACCTTCCAAGATCTCTACTGGCCTCGAGAAAATAAAAGAACTCCCAAGAAATTTTTAAGAGCCAGTCAAAAAGCAAAGCACTTAAAACAAAAGGAACAAGGCCGGGTGTGGTGGCTCACGCCTGTAACCCCAGCACTTTGGGAGGCTGAGGCAGGCGGATCACCTGAGTCGGGAGTTCAAGACTAGCCTGACCAACATGGAGAAACCCCGTCTCTACTAAAAACACAAAATTAGCCAGGTGTGGTAGTGCATGCCTGTAATCTCAGCTACTCAGGAGGCTGAGGCAAGAGAATTGCTTAAACCTGGGAGGCGGAGGTTGCAGTGAGCCGAGATCGCACCATTGCACTCCAGCCTGGGTGACAAGAGTGAAACTCTGTATCAAAAAAAAAAAAAAAAGAACATCCTATATAAAAAAATAATAATAATAAAATGACCCAAGTAAACAAACTGGGATTCAAAAGAAGTAGATCCCTCCAATGGACAGAGAGACAATGATAGCAATATGAAGTTGGAACAAAGGGTTTCAAAGGAAGTCATGCGAGATACTGGGGAGGAGAAATGAAACTGTTGAACTGGAGAGCACAAAGAACAGACTGAAATGGAAGGATACCCACAAACAATGCACCTAGGAGCCAAAAGACAGAAAGACACCTTCCCAAAATGGATCTGGGATGAAAAATGCGGGGAAAACATCCTTCAAATGCTAAAGTATGGAAGATAGAAATACAAGTGTTACCAGTCCTATAAAAAAAAAAAAAAAAAAAAAAAAGACCCAGAAAGATAACAAAGAGAAAAAGACTAGGAAGAATTACATTAGACAGAAAGGCTGAGAATTTCCCAGAATGAGAGGGAAAAAAAAAATGGCTTAAAATTGAAAGTACTCACAAAGTAAATAATAGGTTGATTTAAAACAGAACAAAGCAAAAACAAATTCCAATTTTTGAGTACCTCAAATGTAAACAAAATATGTCTAATTTTTCCAATAAGAAAAAGCAGGCGATGTGCAAAGGAATGAAAACCAGGCTAATGGCAGAGCAACATAGGATACCAAATGCAGTGGCTTCTCACCCCCAGCAAGTGCAAAGGAAAGAAAATCAGCCTGGATTTTATGTCCAGTGAAACTGTCATTTAAATGATAGCTTAAATCCAAATCCACTTACATCACAGAAATCTTGACACAATGTATTTCCGCAAGGAGAGGAACCCAGAACATAGCAATATAATACGGGTAATGACAAAAAATTATTCCCAAGAAACAATCATCTCAAATCACACTTTTATCACGATCTAGAGCCCAGATTCTCTTAGAATCTAACACAGTGTGGGGTGATGGAGAGAGAGAGATGCCGAAAAGTAGAGAAAATGCTAAATCAGTATCTTATTCTGAGGAAAATTATGGATACTGAAAAGTTTGATAGCTAATAAGAAGAATAGATATATCTTCATTAAAATATAAGTGCAGCATAAAATGGCAAAAGAAGAGGGAAATTTGATGAATCCAAACTATAAGAAGGAAAAAAAAAACAAAAGAAAGAAGAATATAATAATGAGATCAGTAAAAGAAACTTTTAAAATTATATAATGGAAGTCAGGTAAAGCAAAAAAAAAAGTTAAAACGTAAAAAGCATGATTGATAAATATAAAATATAAAATAAAATGTCATAAATGAAATCTATAAAAATGATAATTGCAGAAATAAAATTAGAATAAACAGATAAAATATTGATTAAAATACATTCAGCAACATATTGTTGAAAAGATATATTTAAAATAAATGGACACACAAACTTGAAAATGAAGAGACTAAAAATTTTAAATATAAAACAAAATATAAATGAAAAAATATCACAGGAAGCAAATTTAGTATCAAACAAAAATCGTAAATGTCAAAAATGGATAATAAATACTAGAAAAGGAATGGAAGATTAAAAAGGTATAACTGACGCTTTCATGTAACATCCTAATAATAAAGCTTCAAAACATGTAAAAGGTATATAAGTACATTTTATACATACATACTATATATATAACATAGTATATCCATATACATTAAATATATAAGATAAAGGAAAGATAAGAAAAGATAAAATGTTACAAGAGAATAAAACACAACATTCTTGGAGTGATAAACTTAGGAGACAAAATGTAACTGAGGATATAGGCCAGTTGCAATGGCCCATGCCTATAATCCCAGCACTTTGGGAGGCCAAGGCGGGTGGATCACTTGAGGCCAGGAGTTGGAGATCAGCCTGGCCAACAAAGTGAAACCGCGTCTCTATTAAAAATACAAAAGTTAGCTGGGCGTGGTGGCGTGCACCTGTAATCCCAGCTACTTGGAAGGCTGAGGCAGGAGAACCACTTGAAGCCAGAATGCCGAGGTTGCAGTGAGCCGAGATCATGCCACTGCACTCCAGCCTGAGCAACAGAACGAGACTCTGTCCCTACCCCCCACCCACCAAAATAAATAAGATATAGAAGACTGAAGTAACCCATACATGTGATCTGGTGGGTATCTATGGAAACCTAAGCTCCTCAAAACACACATTCTCACATATACATGTATATCTATATTTGTATTTGTAAATATATCTATGTATGTGTATATGTGTCCATAGTTTTCAAGCATACACCGAACGTTTACGAAATCTGCCTTTCATAAGGAGTACTTTAAAGGAATAGCAGCATGCAGCACTATATTCTATCAGTCAACAGAATTAGAAATCAATAGTAAAAAGCATTCAAAATAATGATAGAACACTAAACATATATACATATATATACACATATATATATATGTTTGCGTGTGTGTGTGTGCACATGTCTTTATGCTACAGTATAAACACAAAACAGTCGGAGTCCAGTGATAATTCAAATGTCACATGTGAAAATTTGTTGGATGGGACTGAAGAAGTGCTTAATAGGGATAATTAAAACGTCAAATACCTTTACAAGGTAACAAGAAGAATTGGAAATAAACGAGCCATGGAGGCAAGTCAAGAAACAGGAAGAAGAGAAAATAGAATAAATCCAAATAAATCTAAAAATAGGATATGATCAATATAAGAGCAGAAATTAGTGAAACAGAGAAAAAACAGTTGAGCTAATTACCAAAATGAAAGCTAGTTTATTGAAAAGCTTAATAATATAAACAAACTTCTGGTAAGACTGACTAAGAGTGACAAATAATGAAAGCAGATAGTCTTTAAATAAAAAGAGGAAAATCATTTTTAAGATAACAAATAAAACAAAGTTACAAAAAATACAAAAGACTATTTTAACAGTATAAGCCCTGGTATTAAAAAAGGAAATTGAAATAGTTGAGAAAAAAAAAAAAAAGCAACTTTACACAAAGAAATAAATAAACTAAAAGCTATCAGTAGTATTGAAAGAATCACTAAAAATCTCCCACACAAAAACTCACCACCCAAGATAATTTTCACAAATATTTTAGTAATCCCACTTATTGAAGTTTTGAAGTTTTCTTCTGATAATATAAAATTAGAGAAAGCTACCCAAATCCTTTTGTATGGCTAGTTTAACACTCATATCAAAAGTATAGAGTGTACATCAGAAAATTATAAATCAAATTCATTTATGAACATAGATGTAGACATCCTAAGTGAAATATTTACAAACCAAACTTAGTAAAATAGTAGCTATTCTTAGAATATACAATATATTCCACTATAATAGAATTGCCATTTTTAAAAGGTTTCTTTTAAGATTAAAAATGTGTTATTTCCAAAATTGAGTATGTATTTAAAAATATATTACTTTTCAGAGCACATTAATTGTAAGAGAAGAATCATATAACCTGCTGTAGAAATGCCAATTGATTATTTGGCAATAATCAATATTTATGAACAAAAGAAAACATTTTTAAAAACTAAGAAAAAACTGGGAATTGCAAGTAATTCATACCATCTGATAATGACTGCATGCTTAAAAATCTCTCCTCAACGCTGCATTTACAAAAAAGATGTTAGACTCATTTCCTGTAAAATCATGATGGGGAACAAAAGTTTATACCAACAGTGTTCATCCTTGCACTGGACGTCAATGGACCATACCATGGTACAAGTTATAAAGGAAATGAAAATTACAAGTATTGAAAGGAAAGAGAGAAAATGGTCATGATTTGTAGATAATGTCACCATTTTTATGGAAACCATGTAATTTAACAGAAAAGCTACTAGAAATAATAGGGAATCCAAAAAGATGGCTGAACATATAATCAATGTACAAAAAAGATCGACATTCTTTTATACCAGGAGTAGAAAATGTAATTGAAGATAACATTTGCAAAATAATAATAATAATTAATTAACACATAATGCTCAAAGTCTTTAATAAAGCTATGATTAGATCTCAACAAGTAAAGAACTATGCTTGTTTACAAATGAGATAACATGAGCTTGGAAGATGTTTATTTTTCCTCAAATCAACATTTAAATAGATACAATGCCCAGCAAAGACAGAAGAATGTTGCAGATTTTGATACATTGATTTCGTATTGTATATGAAAGAATAAATTCTACGAAAAGCAACGGGAATGTTGAAGATGAAAAATATATAGGCGTTCGTACTATTTGAGTCATACTTTATCTTGCAGGAATGGATCAGGAAATCAAGGGGACCAAATATAAAGCCTTTGGATTGGCTGATGTATATATGATGAATTTTAAAAGCTTGTACTATTTTTTGCAGGGTTGAGGAGTTGTCTGGCCCCTTCAAGATTTGCTTTTCCTCATCTCCACTCCTGTCTGCTCTCGGCAGGTTCACTCCTGCCTTCTGGTTGCTCCTGGGTTTCAGCCAAGGAAGACACGGGCATATAATCTGGAGGACAGAAGGCGAGTAAGGCCTGTATATATGACCTCCAGTTCCCTCCCTAGTAGGCAGGTCCAGTTCAACCTCAGTGGGCATCAGCAACTTCACATAAGGGCTCCACTATCCTGTGTTGGTGCCCTATATCCTGTCCCCATCTTTATTACATTTCTCAAGTTACATACCATTTATCCCTATCGGCGTCCTGGCTGAAACCACAAATCATTGGGAAAGAATACATTGTAGCTGGGCGCGGTGGCTCACGCCTGTAATCCCAGCACTTTGGGAGGCCAGGAGGGCGGATCACAAGGTCAGCAGTTTGAGACCAGCCTGGCCAACACGGTGAAACTCAGTATCTACTAAAATTACAAAAATTAGCTGGGCATTGTGGTGTGCGCCTGTAATCCTAGCTACTCAGTGAGCTAAGGTAGGAGAACTGCTTGAACCTGGGAGGCACAGGTTGCAGTAAGCTGAGGCCGCACCACTGCACCCCAGCCTGGGCGACAGAGCAAGACTCTGTTTCAAAAAAAAAATTGTTTCTTTCATGTGTCAAAAGCAATGTTCCCCTATTGGGGAAAAAAATAACATGAGATTCCTACCTCATTCCGTATATAAAAATAAACTCTGCATGGATTAAAAAATGTCTGTATGAACAATGAAATTCTGATACTTATAGAAAAATATGCAGGAAAATGTTGTGATATTGGGGTAGAACAGGATTTCTTTAACAGGTACTACTTAGGAGAAACTGTTAGAAAGAAAAATATGTTGATGGCATTTTGCTACATTAAAACTAATGGTTTTATTTCAATCAAAACCAGGAATGATGGGTGGGGGCCAGTGGGAGAAGATATTTACAACATGTAAAACTGAAAATGGTTGAGTTTGTTTTTATTTTTTAGAGATGGGAGTTTTGCTGTTGCCCCAGGCTGGTCTTGAACTCCTGAGCTCAAGACATCCTCTGTCTCAGCCGTTTGAGTAGCTGAGACCACAGGTTGCACCACTGTGTCTGGCTTACGGTTGACTATTTAAACCAGAGCATTCTCCCCTGTGTGCCTGTGTGTCTTCGATGGGTTATTAGGGAGTTGAAACGTGGGGCCCTACGAGGGCTGGGATAGACTAAGACACACACCCCTAGCAACACCTTTTTACACCACTGTAAATAGTCTCAGCAGAGAATGTGCCAAGCTATCATTATCTTCTATTTTGCATAATATGCAATAAAACTGAGATGCACTAGAGTAAATAATACAAGGGAGCCCATAAGAAAATGACAGTCCAGTCCAGTAAAAAATGATATGATGAAAATGTTTGTATGTAATACACTCTGAATATTCCTCCATATCACTAAATATTATCCTGTAATGCCATTTTAACAGCTGGTATTCAATGTTTCTATTGTATCTCTAATTATGTAATGGATTCTATGTTGTTAAAAATATTGGTTACTTAATGCAGGAATAGAAAACAAAATATCACATGCTCTTGCTTATAAGTGGGAGCTAAACACTGAGTACACATGGACATAAATATGGGAACACTCCACACTAGGGACTACAAGAAGGGAAGGAAGACGGGGTCGTGGTTTGAAAAACTACCTGTTGGGTACCATGCTCGATACCTGGGTAATGGAATCTATACCCCAAACTTCAACATCACACAGTATTCCCATGTAGCAAACCTGCACATGTACCCCTGTGTCTAAAATAAAATTGAAATGTTTTTAATTTTTTTTTTTTTTTTTGCTATCATAAAACACATAACAATGAACATCCATATATATGCATTCTTCTGTACTTTCCCAGTTACATCCTATGGATAAAATTCCTTGAAGTGCAATATATTCCTGGCTCACATTTCAGGCATTTGTTTAATACTACACTACCTACTGCTGCGTAGTCTCCCGAAAAGATGTGTGACAATCTGTGTATCCTCCAGTACTGCATGAGTGGGCATTTTCCCCATCCACAGCTAACGGGGTGATAAATAACAGTGACTTTTAAGAGATGGAAGAGGAAATAATTTACAAAGTACCATGGCTGCAGAGAAAACTGCAGTCTCCCTTTCAAAGAGAAAAAGGAAACAACAGGTCTACCATCCATGCTGTGACTCACATAAATTTGACAGATAATGATTGTCAGCTATACTTTCTGTGTTGCTTTCTTTAGCAGCTTGGAAGAGCCAAGTGGAAAACACAACCCTTGCCAGTCAATAGAGTACTATTAGCCATGCACAGAGAAGGTCAGCAAGTCACTCCATCAAGCAGAAAAGGCTGGAAATCGGTGTATGGGGCAGAGAGTCCACATTGCAGGCAGGAGGTACCCTTGAGGTCTGAGCTGGCAGAGAAACTATATGAGAAATAAGCTTAGTTGGATCCTTCCATTGATGCTTGATTTTGCCTTGTACATATTTCACTACCTAGAAAGACTAATAGGCATCCAACATAATAGTATTTGCTCCAAAACATTAAATTCACCAATGTATGATTGCTTTTCAATAAGGGCTTCATGTGTCCTTATTTTTGAAGAGTATCTCTCTTTCCATTATGTGATAATAAACAATATGTTTAAGAGTTTCATTTCTGTGACAAAAAGAATGCTTTGCTTACTTCACGGGTCTCACACCAGGGCAGGCGGTAATTGAAGAAGTCAAAGCAAAATCATGTACCCATGTGCAAGCCAGAGTTTTACAGTAAAATGTTTTAAAAAAAAAACTATTTTGGCTTAAATGCACAGTTTTCAATGTATATGCTAACTGTGGGGGAAAGAAAGATACCAATTTTTTTTTTTTTTTTTTTTTTTTTTTTTGAGACACAGTGTCTTGCTCTGTTGCCCAGGCTGGAGTGCAGTGATGTGATTACAGCTCACTGAAGCCTGGCCCTCCTGGGCTCAAGCGATCCTCCCACCTCAGCCTCCCCAGTCACTGACACTACAGGTACGTGCCATCACACTCAGCTAATTTTTTAGGTTTTTTTTTTTTTTTGTAGAGATGGAGGTTTCGCCATGTTGCCCAGACTGGTCTCATACTCCTGGGCTCAAGTGATTCTCCTTCCTCAGCCTCTCCAAACACTGGGATTACAGGCATCAGCCACCAGGCTTGGCCCCAAATCTTTAAAATATTCCCTATGCCGCTTTTCATTTTTAAAAATGCCAATCTTGATTGGATTTTCCCTCACTCCTTCATCTCCTTCATATAACAATGTTAGATATTTTACCATTTTGGCACTCCACATGAAACCCTCTGAAACAGAGAAAAGCCCCAATGTAAATACAATTATTGTTGTTGTTGCTATTTAAAAAAAGCCATCCATGGAGGTATAAAGCTTACCTAAAGCAAACATAATTTTGACACCAAGCTTTCCTTTTTAAGACTGTGTGCTTTAACGTTTTCCTACTAAAACTCTGTTGCTAGTAGCATTAATTCTGTTTCATGCACTCACAATAAATCATAGAAGGCCCACTTTCCTGCCTCATAAAACTGGCAACAATGATGTTAATTGTGCATGAAAAATATATTAAAACTGTAAATCACCTCTGTTTTCGAGCAGGATGCAAGAAACAAATGTAAAGTAACAAACCAACTACTGTTTCTTTTGCCCATATTTGGCCAGAGGCCATTATTTTAAAAACAAAAAATTACAGCCCACTTTCATCAATTAGGCCTTATTCTTTGGCTAATGAATCTAATCAAGAACATGTAAAATGTATCCCCAATCCCATGGTAATGACCACTGATTAATTTTGTTAATAGTGGTGGAAGGTTCTTTTTACGGTACATTCTTGCGAGGATTCATATATGTGGACAATTTTGTGCCAACTGTGTATAAAAGAACCAAAACATTTCTTTTTGATGCTTTCTTCTTACTATAATTATGGCATAGTGTTTGTCACTTCCTAATGGCTACAGCAAAATTCTGCTTTCTATTCCAAGCAATAGTAAATAGATGTTTTTCTGCAAAGATGAAAATATTGTCTTTTATTTTTAAATATACCTATGGATACTCTTTTAGAGTCTTGCCATGCCCATCAATTTCAGAGAATACCACCGATAAATAATATTTTGCAGCCTAACTTAGAAAGCAGAAACAAACATAAACCGTATTTACCAAAAGACTATTCATGCATTAAAAAAAAAAAAGAAACTGGGACAAAGATCTCCTATCTTCCCTGTATATGTTACTCTCCCCTTCTTTAAATGTTCCATGTCTCGATAAATTAGCATGGCATGCTAATCATCTGATAAACTAATCCAATGGTCAACTTGTTCCATATCTAATCCATTCTCACTTCTTTGATGGCTCTTGGAAATGAGATGGCCATATGCTAAATAAATAAGTCTTTGGTGTTCAGAAATTCAGGCAGTGTGCCAAGATAATATAGGGGCCAATCACCCCTCTGCAGAATAAATCAAATTACACCCTCTAGATGTCTGCTTAGGCTGAATCAAGCAAGTTAACAAATAACTGGCAATCTCTGAGTCATTAATCTCAAAAGGCAAATCAGAGCTTGTCACTTTGCTGCTTAAAAATGTTCCTTCATGGGACTCCAGCTGTCAACATGATAATTCCCAAACAGGATCGACGAGATAATGCATGCACACCAACATAGCTTTGGAGCACTTTGGGGATGGTCAAGAACTGTGCATTGTAGGACCTGTCCCTTTTCACTGTCCCATTGGTGCTCCGTGGCAATTTGGTGCCAAGCTGTCTGCACAAGCATTTGTTCAATCGCCCCACGTTCTTCAGTGTTCCCCAAGCACAACAATTTTCTCAGATTTTCTTCTTCTATAGGCTTCCACAGTCTACCTAATGTTTTGTATACTTCAGTACTGTTCACATTAGATCATTCTGAGGGGTGGAGGCTGTCCTATGCATTGTAAGATGTCTAGTGGCACCCCTGGCCTCCATTCTTTAGTTCCCAGTAACACGCTCCACACTCACAAAGAACAAAAATGTCTTTCCACAATGCCAAATGTACCCTGGAAGCAAACCTGTCCCCTCCCCAAAGTTGAGAACCATTGATATACACTAGGAATTAAAAATTAAGTAAGACAATGCTTTGACTTAGAGCAGGGTTTCACAACATCAGCACTGTGGGCATTTTGGGGCCGGATGATTATGTTTGTTGTGAGGGCGGTCCTGTGCACTGCAGGATGTTTAGCAGCATCCTCTGCCTTCTAGATGTCAGGAGCACACACTGCCCGGATTGGATAATCCAAAATATCTCCAGACATTGCTGACACCCCCTTGCCCAGTTGAATCTAGAATCAGCAAGTAAAAAACAATTACACATGTACGATATGGAGCCAAGTTTCTCAATATCAGAACGCTGACATTTTGGACTAGATAGTTCTCTGCTGTGTGAGTCATTCTTCCGCATTGTACGATGTTCAGCAGCATCTCTGGCCACCTCCCACTCCATGTCAGTAGCACCTCCCCAGTTGTGACAACCAACAATATCTCTAGACATTGTCAAATGTCCCTTACAGTGGATCCAAAATTGCTCTCAGTCAAGAATCTCTGCTCTGCCTAATAACATTCTTCCACATCTTCAAAATGCCATTGGAAATATCTCCACAACCGCTAAACCCATCTGAGAGCTCCAGATAGAGTTGGCTGCTCTGTCTTCCCCCAACAACTTGGACTCATCCCTCCTTTATTCATCCTTGCCCCAGTCCAGCATCATTGCTCCCTTTAGGTCCCCAAGGTCATGTCAGTTCCTCAAGGCAGCTATTCAGACATGTGGATCAGCAGCTAGAATACTTGGCTCACTGAGTGATGAGGGATGGTTGTGAGTTCTCCTAAGACGGTAAAAACGGAGACAGGAGGGCATTCATTGTGTCAAAAGCAGCAGTTGAGTTTCGAACATGGTAAGTTTAAAACGTCTCTAAGGTGGTTCTGTTTGTAAGAGACTGGGGGAGCAACTGAGATTGAGACATAGAAACAGACCATCACCACAATCATTATTATCACCATAGATTATCATCACAATTATTGTTATCTTCATTGCTATCATCATCATAACCATCACCATCACCATCATCATCATCATCATCATCACCACCACCTTCGCCATCCTCATCATCATCATGATCAACATCACCATCACCATCATCACCTTCACCATCCTCGCCATCATTATCAAAATCACCATCACCTTCACCATCCTCATCATCACCATCATCATCATCGCCATCATCATCATCATCACCATAACCACCACCATCATCATCACTATCACCATCACCATCCTCATCATCATCATAACCATCATCATCATCTAGTAGTAGTAGTGTATAATTGTGTATATTTATTCATCTTTTGATTGATTGTGTTCTTTGGCCACTGGGCTGACAGTGTTTTGTTTACACTGATTTGATTTTAAAGATCTACAGCTAACAATTCCTTGTTGCACATGCACCTCCTAATTTAACTGAACACATATATACTTTGCAGCTATTTCATCTTGAAGGTCACTTCAGAAAATTATCTTGCATAAGCCATATGGAGCATGGTTTTGAAAACAGGCTTTTATCATTTTTTTCTAATTGGTTTTTAATGGCAGAAAGGAGTATCTGTTTACATGTAGATTAAAAAATATTTCATGTCCAATTTTCTGTTTCATGGATATGTACATATATAAAATTTTTGCCATCAATATCACCTCTAAGGTCACTAAAAGGCAAACTGTTGGAATCTATACCCAGATTTTGAGTCACTGGAAGCCTGGATAGAGCCCAGGAATCTGCATTTGGAAAAAATTCATAGCCAGTTTGAAAACAATTGCTGTCTGACATGGAACTTCTGTGCTCTTCCATTGATGTCTACATGGTAACTAGAAAATCCCCACGCGACTTCATGAAGCTAGTCCTTTACATCAGGGGTCAGAAAACTTTTTAAAATAAAGGGTAAGATAGTGCATATTGTAGACTTTACAGGCCATATGGTCTCTTTTGCAACTACTCAACTTCACCTTTGTAGTGTGAAAGCAGACACAGACAATACTTAAATAAAAGGACTTATTTGTGTTCCATTAAACCCTTTGGCAAAAACAGCAGTGTGATAGATTTAGTCTATGGGTTATGCTGTCCATCTTTGTTTCCCATCTCTAAAAGGAGGTCAGACCCCCTTTTAGCTAAATACTTGTCCTGGTTGAGCTTCTCAGTGTTCATAAGAGCACATCTGTCAATATTCTCTCTAGCTCGACTGATGACTGAAGGATCCTGCCCTGCAATTAACTGACCATGCAGTGACTACACTTCATACACTTCATACAGTTGGCTGAGTGCAGGACTTCAAATTCACTGTCATTTGGTTTCTTTAACAACACTTAGCTAAGAGAATCGATATTAATGTCAGGCTCTAGACTTCAGCCTTCAATGTGCTCCTCTCTCTGTCTGAAATGACTCTCCTCCCAGCAATTTGGTCAGTTACTGATTCTACAAATTTCTCCTTAGTGCATTTTCACCCTCTCAGTCTGGGACACCTGCTCCTCCCAGATGTTCTTACATCTCCCCAACTTGTTGCATCATTGCATTGATTACACTAAATGATGACTCCAGTTAGTTGTGCATTTTCCCCCATATGGTCTGCAAGCAAAGTGATGGAACGACATTTAGCAAAGTGGCTGGACAATTAGAATAGGTTCAATAAATATTCACCAAGTGAATAAATAAATGAATAAACTACATGTTTGCTAATGCCTGGGGCCCATACGGAAGAAAACGTTAGCAAACAATCCAATGACACTTAATGTCATAAGGATGTTAGTGGTGCCTATGTGGACTTACAAAGCTGCACAAGAATTGAAGACCAGGTTGTATCACCAGCCTGAGAACTCACTCACAGCACAGTCTCACAAAGAAGTCTACTGAGCAGAAAGAGCAGGCTGACTCAGTAGGACCTCCTTTGCTTTTTGAAGAATTCCTTGTGAAAGAACTGGAAGCTCTTTTGTCAGCCACTTGCCTAATGTTCTGCAATGAAACTATTCCCAAACTTTCACCCTGCTAAAGGCTTAGGCTGAAATTTGGCCAAATTTATGTTCACCAGATCAGCTCCCCAAATTGGCTTTTCCTTCAGTAAACCTAACCTTTCAGTTATAACTCTTAAAAGAGATGGCAAAAACAGCATGTTACACCCAGTCCTAAACAGCCTAATTCATTTGAGGTCACGTTTCCCATCTGGCATTAAATCTCAGACTATCTCTGATTTGCCACCAGCTGACAGCTTCCAGACCCAGGAGTGTCCCAGGAGGGTGACTCCCAACACAGAACTGCCTGGATAACGTCCTAATAGAAATATCCTCATCTGTTCCTGTCACTTTATCTCTATATGTCACTAAGAGCTACAGCTGCTTACAAACCAACAACAACAGCAACTAATACACAAGTTTTCTCATTTCTGAAAGTCCAAGTTCCTCTTTTCAGATGAAAAAAGGAAATATTCTAGGTAAGGTTTTGCCCCCAAGTTCATCTCCTCTTCCATGAAGCAGCCATGCCATTCTTTCTTGTTTGGTACTATTTGTAACATGAGCAATGACAATGGACATCAATGAGTTTTGCTTACCTAGCATTCAATTTTCCTCTGGGGAGCAATCTTACTTGCATCTACCCTAAGCCTATTGGACTTACCCAATCTCTTCCCAATTCTGAAGAGTACACATAACCCAAGCAGTCCTTATCAACCCAAGTGTCTCCTTCCACTGGATATAGACATTGCTTGGCATGTAACTAAAATTAGGCCAATACACATAGTTGCAAAGACAATGTGCTTCTCTGAGAAAAGGATGACATACTAGGAAATGCTGTTGACTGCCTACTACCACACACGGACAGCCTCTCTAAGAAAGCCAAAAGAAGAAGAAACATGGCGCCAAAGTGCCAGGTTCCTAAGGGCAATGATTAGACCTGAGGACACCATTTTCAAAACTAAATGCACTGCTAGTAAATGGAACCCGCAAATCTCTTCTTTTCCCTGAAGTGAATTCAACCTGAATTTCTTTCACTCGCCAACTAATTGTTCCTAAGTAATTAAGGATTGTAAAATCTCAAAATATATATCCCTCCAATGGAGACATAATATCTATGTAGAAGTTGGGTTACAATCTGGCCAATTTAAAACCCATGCCTTTTTTTTAGAGACAAGGTCTTGCTCTGTCTCCCAGGCTCATAGCTGCCATGAGCTATGATTGCAATGGTGCTATCATAGCTCACTGCAGCCTTGACCTCCTGGCCTCAAGCAATCCTCCCACCTCAGCCTCCCAAGGAGCTGGGATTACAGGTGTGAGCTACTGTGCTCAGCTGAAATCCTTGTTTTGCATATTGTGCCACATGAGTTACTGACTGCTATGTAACCACCACAAACTTAACAGCTTCAAGTGATGTATTTATTTTATGACAGTTTTTGCATATCAGGAATCCAGGCAGAACCTTAGCAGGGTCCACTGCTTTGAAGTCTCTCACTGAGGAAGGTGTTGGTCTGAGCTGGAGTCTCATTTAACGCTGAATGACTGAGGAAGATTCGCTTCCAAACTTATGTAGTTGTTGGCAGGATTCAATTCCCTGTGGACTGCTGGACTGAATGCCTCTGTTCCTTGCTGGCTGTTGTTTCAGAGGCAGCTCTGAGCTTCTTGCCATATGCACCTGTTCAACATGGCTGTTCTTTCATCAAAGCATGGAAACCAGGAATGCAATAAAAAGGGTATACTAGTAAGACGCAATTTATATGCTTATGTAACATAATCATGGAAGTGGTGTTCCATTATCTCTATCATATTCCATGAGATAGAAGCAAATCCTATGTCCCACCTACACTCAAGGAGGAAGGACTTACACAAAGGCAGTATCTTTCACTTGGAAAATGCCAGCCTTGAGAGACTGGAATCCAAGACCTACTTCTCTGGTGAGCAGGGGAGATAGGACATAGTCTAAAGGCTAAAAATGTGTCAGGGGAGCTTTGCCCTGGACAGCGCAGTAGGTACTGAGACAGGATTTTATGAACCAGAAATGGAGACATCACCTCTTCTGGCTTCTGGCATTCTTAGGCAGCATATGTATGTGGAATATACCTAATCCAGACTGCATTCATTTCTGGGGCTTTGTAACTAATTACCAAAAACTTGGTGACTTGAAACAACAAGAACGTATTGTCTCACTGTTCTGGGGCAGAGTCCAAAATTAAGATGATTCCTTCTAGAGTCTCTGAAGGAAAATCCATTTCATGCTTCTGTCTTGGATTGAGTTGTTCTTAGTTCCCCGTGGTTTCCAACAGTGTTCCCCGGCTTAGGGATGAATCACTTCAATGTTTGCTTCCATCCTCACATGGTGTTCTCCCTGTTTCTGTCTTTATCGTTGTGTCTCTTCTTATAAGGACACCAATTATATTGGGTTTAGGATCTTCCCTAACACAGTACAAACACATCTTACCTTGATTACATTTGCAGAAACCCTATTTTCAAATAAGGTGAAATTCCTAGGCACCAGGAGTTAAGACATCAACATCTTTTTTGAGACACACAATTCAACCATAACACAAGTCAACTCAAAACCCATGCCAAGAGAAAACTTGACTACCTATGACGTGGCCTGTCAAAGTTTTTAAAACATAGATTCTAACCCATGCTCTGCAGTCTTAAAATAACAATACCAAATCTCAAAGAAATTGATTCCTCTAAAGCTAGGACCTCACAATACCTTCTAATAGCTACTCAACTTTAGATAATGATGATGGTGATGATTCTGATGATACTTTTGATGACGATAAGTAACTACAAAACCTTAAGTTGAATGAAATGCAAGAGGAAGCTCATTTTATCCTAAGTCTTAGAATAAGCTTTTCCTAATGATGAGCTCAGTTATTTTCCAACCTATGAACTTTAATTAATTTCTTGGAAATGATTCCTTCTGCATTCAATCAAATTATAGACCACTGCATTTAAAAACAGGCAACCAGCTGCTTTCTCAAAACTATAAACCAATTAGTTTTTTGGTCATTCTATCACACATGTATGCTGCCTTCCCTCCTTGTAACACCTCAGGGGCTTGGCATTTCAGGGAAACATGCAGTAAACAGGATCCCGGCTTGGCTGGTAATTGTTGTGGATTCAGCATCCAGTGGGAAAAACTGAGCTTCAGCAGCAAATGGCTTTGCCTTGCTTTATATGCTGACAGTTTGTCATAGGAAGTGGAGGTATCCTATTTTCTTTTGAATTTCTAAGGCATATTATAAAATGTATTACTTTTAAAATATTATAAAAACATGTGGCTTCCAGCTCAATATATATAAGCCAAGAGTTTAATGCATTTGACAAAAAAAACTCACATAAACTCTGGGTGTATTCATAACATGTAATGTGATGCATGAGAATAGATGCTTCATACGGAGGAGGATGCTTGCAAAAGACCACCTAGAAGGAACATACTAACATGTTTTCTACGACTTCCAAAGCTGTATATTAGGAGAGAAAGGAAACATTCCAAATTTCTTCAGCTCTGTTTGTAGACAGTGCTCAGGTAAATATTGCCAGCCCTTTCTGATAATGAAATTAAAAACCTGTAAATGTCTTTATTGGTCAGGTTCAAAAGAAAAAAAAAAGCTGGGTGGCCAGGCACTACAGGTTCATTCATTTGTTCCATGCATTGAAGTATGTGATTCGTTCTTTTATCTCAAAAATGCTCTGGGTCTTCAAAGGGTTTACCATCTACTGGGGAGGGCAGACTTGTAAAATGGTGATTAAATTCAACTTCTAGGAACTCAGGGGAGGATACTTCATCTCTGCTTGGAGTACCAAAAGGTTAATGAACAGGGAACTACCGTATGGTGAAAGAGTTTTGGTTAAATGACTCCTTGGAAGATGTTATCATTCTGTGATTCAAGTCTAAGTTGATTATATCATTTCCGTCCAGGTAAATTTTCACTATGATATTCAATACACCAAAATCCCCTCCTATGAAGCAAAACAAAAAAAAGTATAAAATGCAAAGATCGTTGTAGAATGTGTGACGGTAAAATCTGTTCTCATTATTATCTGATTTTAGCTCAAAATGAAATAATTTGTTAACATTTTAATATTCTTGGGAAAGCTGGTTTTCTCTCTAAGGCTTACTTCTCTATTTTTAAATTTAAACATTTTAGAAACATGCAAAATAGTATTATAACTTGATTTCATACTAGTTATCTGGATTAGTACAATTCCAATATAAAATTATGAAAGTACTTTACTAGATTAGAAATTTGAGGGAGACTGAAAGCTTTCGTATTAATGATTTAAACACCAGGTGATAAAATGTACATTTGAATTTGGTGAATGGGACCTCATGTTCTTTGATTTAACTTTATTGTATAGTCTGCTAAGAAGAAAAGACAGGCATTAGAATTAGTTTGGATGGAATTCCATTTATGAACCCTCCAATGTCACAATGTAACAATGTAAAACATACCCAAGTGAGTACTTTGCCTGTTAAATTACAACATTGTTGCACCCTCCTCCAGTTTTGTCTTAGTTTTATCTCTCCCTTCTCCCCAATTTTGCATCTTTTATGTCTCTGTGCAGCTAAAGAAGCAATAAACAAGAACCTCAGTTTTAGGAAACATAGACAGCATGTCCTCACTGCACAAACATGTGTTTATGCTCTGCATATTCACTCAAGGCAGGGTGAAAACCTCTCTATCAAGGACGCACAGAAAGAATCCACTCTCAGATTTGCCTCCATTTTCTTTTCCCTACAATCCTAAAACAGTCGCTGAAGACTGTGCTTTTCATGAAATGTGGTTTAGTTGGGTCACATATCAATGGGGCTTTCCCATTTACTTTACTTTTCCAGCAGCAGATTTAGATCTCTCCGGATACCCACTTAGACTCACCCAAGGCCTTGTCTATGCTGATTGCAAATAATGATTTATTTACTAATAAGTTTTAAAAGAGTTACCTAAAATGGCTCTAAAGAAAATAAGGAATGGAAAAGAGAAAAAATACCCAAAGAGTCTAGATTGGAATTAGGAGATCAATAGTGTCATTGGCCTGACTGGAGGCTAAAGTCCGTATGTGACAGGCAGATGGGACGTTAGGTGAATGTTACATGTTCCCTTGTTGAGTGAATGACTGATTATGTCATAAAAGACAGAGAAGAGAGTAGAATGTAGCTAAAGACATTCATTTTAAGGAAGAAGAAAAGGAGTGTTCAAGAACCTACAATTTTCATATCTTGTTGAAACCCACCAGAAGAGCTCCTTTGCCTGAGATAAATCAGTACCTGCTGCATTCTTTATTTCTGATGGCAACGGGCACTTGCCCTGAGGTAAACTTGAGGACTGTGCAGACAACATGCACAGTAGACCAAGATGATGTCTGGCTTGAAGGAGACTTCGGGATGTTTGGGGTTTCAGAGGGGAAGAGGATATAGTTTAGGTGTTTTATAACTTGGCATTTCACAGTGACGTATTTGATCTTAACTGAATTGTGGATATTTCATCTATGGGCTATCCTTCAACAGCATTCACACACAGACACAAACACACACACACACACACACACACACACACACACACACCTCCCCCCCACAGACCACACCAATGCCTACCTTCACCATCAAAAGTCATCATCGGATACGTAAAACCTAACAATGAAATGTTTCTCTTATTTCCTTTTTAGATACAGGGTCTCACTGTGTCACACAGGCTGGAGTGCACTGCTGTGATCTCGGCTCACCATAGCCTACATCTCCCAAGCACGAGCGATCCTCCTGCCTCATCCCCTCAAGTAGTTGGGACTACAGGCCAGTGCCACCATGCCCAGCTAATTTTTTTTTTTCTGGTAGGAACAGGGTTTTGTCATGTTGCCCAGGGTGGTCTTAACTCCTGGACTCAAGCAATTCACCCACCTAGACCTCCCAAAGTGCTAGGATTACAAGAGCAAGCCACCACTTTCTAATTTGTGGAAATCTAGACCTGCTTCTCTGAACCTCAATATAGAATACTAGATTGAAATAATAAGGTGGAGACTACACTGTCTCATCTTTGCTTTATTTTACCGGTAGCTATTGCATGAAGAGATCGCTCTTTTGGAATTTTTCCCTCCAGTTCCCTCGCCTTTAAGTTGACTGTGTGATTTAGGTAGATCTGGTTTATTTACTGAGAGCAGATGTTTTTGATCTCACAAACTCTCTGTGGCTCTCAGATCTGGAGCTCATAACTTCTCGATTTCTCTTTGCAGTTTGGCTGTGACTGCACCAAGGAAAGGGGTGCTTAAACATAAAGACAGAATGTTAAACTAACTCATTATGAAAACAGCCTGGTTTAGGAGAAGCAACAAACAGCCTAACAAGATCAGATCTACTCTCAACAAGGACTTCCAGTACCCCACCCAGGCAAAGAATCTTCCAATGAAAGATAAAGTCATGGGATTAATATTCAATTAACATAACATCGAAGTCCTAATATGCACTAATATTATCATTTTATAATTATTTCTTATATAGTTGTTTACTCCCAAATCACAATAATTCTAAAAAAAAAATTCATAGGATGTATAATCATATTACTCTTATTTTTAATAGTTGAGGACAATAAATATTTAAAAGGTTAAATGGTTTGGCTAGGCCAGGAGCGGTGGCTCACACCTGTAATCCCAGCACTTTGGGAGGCCAAGGCAGGAGGATCACCTGAAGTCAGGAGTTCAAGACCAGCCTGGCCAACATGGTGAAACCCCATCTCTACTAAAAATACAAAAAATTAGCTAGGTGTGGTGGTGGGCACCTATAGTCCCAGGTACTCGGGAGGCTGAGGCAGGAGAACCATTTGAACCTGAGCGGTGGAGGCTGCAGTGAGCAGAGATTACGCCACTGTACTCCATCCTGAGTGACAGAGTGAGACTGTCTCAAACATAAAAAATAAAATTAAAAAAAACAATAAATAATAAAAATAAATAGCTTCACTAAAATAGTATGGAAAATAAATAACAGTGTTCAAACCAGCAATATTAATTGACAACAAATAAGACTACAACATCTTAGGGAAGGAAGACTCCACAAATAAATAATGAGGTAATTGTTTTAAATGGCCAAATATTCCAGTGGACTAGTTGTACCTAAAGTTTCTATCTCTAACAATTTCCAAAAAAAATTCTTATGATATGCACTATGTGAAAATTTGATTTTTAATAAATTCTAGGTAATCTGTATTTGTTCAAATTATGACAATAATCTAAATTGCAAATGGAATTGAATTAAAATTCATGTATTGGAAGATTATGTACATAAGGGAAAATGTTATTTGTTAGGAAAAGATAGTTCTTAATTATTCAAGCAAGCATAATTCATCCTACTAAATAGCATTATTCCAAACATATGTAATTTCTAAACCCTCAGTAAGATTATTATTCAGTATTCAAATAGCTGAAAGCTTTTTGAGCTGGTGGGGAGAGACATGCTATCGGAAATCCACTCCAGTTTAACTGTGCTTACAAAAAAATACTAAACACTTTTCAATTAGTCCGTGTCAAGGAGATCTTTATTTAATAATCTTTCATAATTACCTTTACTTATAAGCTATGTCTACACAATGTCAAACATCCAACTGACACATGAAAACTGGAGTAATTTAATTATTTTCACCTAGTTGCATGTTGATGTTGATTGGTTAAAACATCTGTCTCATTGTGTTAACAAAGTTTTCGTTTTTCAGCTATATTTTGTGACTATATGCATACAATTGGACTTTGTGTGTCTAGACAACAAAAGAAAGGAAATTAGTTTCTCTTTAATCTCACACACAAAGAATGGTGTTACTGCCTTTTGATGATTTAAGGGACTTTTCCAAAAAAGTTAATTCTAATCCTTTCCTGGCGATTAATTTCTCTAATTCACATATGCTCAAAATCCATTCGACAACACAGGCTCAAAAGGACTAAAGTTAGGAATAAAGCAGAATGATAATAGCTCTTTTTAAAAATGTTATACCTCCCAAAATTCCCTTTTGTTAAATCCATACTAGAAACTGCCAGAAATGATGGGCTATTGGTCTTACTTCTTAAGCTTACCCCTCCACTACTACAAGTTATGTCACAGACAATCAACATTTATGATGCCTAGATTCATATACATACCAGACCCACTATGCACGTGCAGTTTCACTGAAATTTTCGGGTTCCCTTTTCTTTTATTAATGATGCTGCACTAACATCAGATTACAGGGTGTTTGTATGTGCTGGCTACTAAGCACTTTACATGGATTAAAACCTTAAATCTCTCAGCCGCCTCTATTTTAGATATAAGGACACTGCGGCCCAAGCAAGCTAGGTCACTTGCCCATAATGACTGATCTGCAAGGGGCTAAACTGTCATTCCAACTCCAGCAAACAAGTTTTGGCTGGAGGAGTAAACAAGGTGTACCTTGAAAAGGTCAGAGAATCACTTTGCCCAGAAGAGACCACATCTTAAGGTGTAGCTGGAAGGAGTGGGGAACCCAAAGGATTTTGTCAGCAGTGTTTGTAAGTAGGAAATAAGACATGTAAAGGTGCAGCCGCCATCTTGAGTGAAACTCTATGGAGACAGATCAGGAAAGAACAATTTGGGTATTTTGTTATACGCCATTCAAAGCCATCTACTCTGGAAATGTTATAGCTGCCTGAAAAAATTTTAAATGACCCTTTGATACCTTTCCGTGTCAAAACAGTATTATCTTTTGAATATGCCATTTAGGACAATTTGCCATGAGGCTGTATTAACATGATGCAAAATGCCAAATCTGCAAAATGCCACTGGACATAGTGGCTCCCACCTGTAATCCCAGAACTCTGGAGTTTGAGATGAAAGGCTCACTTGAGGCTAGGGTTCTGGACCAGTCTGGGCAACACAGGAAGGCTCAACTCTTTAAAAATTTAAAAATTAGCCAGTCATGGTGGCAGAAAATTGAGATGTAAATCTAATAGGGGATTTTTTTCATTGTTTATTTTTTTAAAACTCTGCCACCATTCGGGCCCCTGTAGTCCCAGCTACTTGGGAGGCTGAGGCAGGAGAATGGTGTGAACCCGGGAGGCGGAGCTTGCAGTGAGCTGATATGGCGCCACTGCACTCCAGCCTGGGCGAGAGAGTAAGACTCAGTCTCAAAAAAAAAAAAAAAAAAAAAAAAAAAATTTGCCACCATTTCCTAATTTGCAGACACCTGGACATGCTTCTTCTCTGAACCTCAATATAGGAGTCTCAGCCTATATAGTCCCAGACACTCAGGAGGCTGAGGTTGGGGGATCACTTGCGCCCAGGAGTTTGAGGCTGCAAACTATGAGCTATGACTGTGCCACTGCACTACAGCCTGGGCCATAGTGCAAGACCCCAGTCAGAGATGGGGTACCTATCTCTCAAACTTTTAAAAAATAAAGTTTTAAAAATCTGAAAAAATGTCTGCCCTAAAATAAGAATTGATATGATCTCCTTGGCATGCTTGAGCATGGTAGAAAGCTCTAAGTGCCCACGGGTGTTTTCAACTAGAAATTCTTGGAAGTATAATCCCAGAATGGAGAGGGGTCCAGAAGGCCCGAAACCAAACAACTTCAGCGACTCTGAACTTTTGTTTTCAGAGAAATACTTCACGATGAATTTCAAATAATATTACAGGGTGATAAAACTCTTCCTTAGTTTTCTATTACCACTAGGACAAATCTCCACAAACTTAGTAAGCTTGGAACAGCACACATTTATTCTTTTACAGTTCTAAGGTCAGAGTTTCTTCCATGGGGCTAGAATCAAGGTGTCAGCAAGGCTGTCGGGCTCCTTTCTGGAAGCTCTAAGGAAGAATCTGTTTCCCCATCTCTTCCGGCTTCTAGAGGCTGCTGCCTGTATTCCTTTCTCCTGGCTCTTTCATATTCAAAGCCAGCAATGTCCGGGTATCTCTTTCTCACATTGCCTTACACCAACTCTGATCTCCTCTTGAGTGTTCTGCATCCACAGTGGAGGGTCTCTGTTAATGTATATGAGAATCCAGGATAGATTCTCCCTATTGGAAGGTCTGCTGATTAGCAAACATAATTCAATCGGCAACCTTAATTCCCCTTTGCCATGTGAAGTCATTAATTAAGGCAGAGTACTGAAGAAGTCAGGTGCCATGCCTAGTAACCTATTCCCAGGTTCCAGGAATGAGCGAGTTGGTTGGGGGGCGAGGCGGTGCTTGCACATGTCTCAGGGACCATGACTTTTCTGCCTACAAGTACCTATCTCTCAAAATTAGGAATGCTTGTGTCTCTTGCAATCTCAGCCTCTAAGGCATGTCTGGCATATAATCGATGCTCAAAAATATTTTGGACAGTGAAGTAGTGCTTGCTCATTCCAGACACCTTGTGGTGAGAACTATCCTTCGCCCCCTGCCAACTGGTATACCCAAGTACAGCCCAGTTTTATCTCTTCTTACTCCTGAGTCAAGTGGGCCAATCAAAACCCTGCCCTGGGATTTTCAGTATGGAATTACGGAACTTTGTCCCTCACTGGTGGAACTGAGAAAAACAAAATGCAACTAACAAAAACTGCAGAGAACCCTCTTACTGCCATTTAAAGCAAGCCTATTTCCAGAAATAAGCAAAGAACCAGACATGAAGATTGGTGATGTCCTTGGATTCACTGCTTCCAGGTGCCTCTAAAGTCTAGCTGCATCCCCGCCATTCTCCCAATCCGATTTCTCAACTTTTACAGTAAGTTTGGATACCCCATAGCCCTTCTAATAAATTTCCATTTTTTCCCTCAAAACCAGATTACGGCTAGGTTGCCTTCTACCATTTGAACACAAACATCTCTTGACTAATGTAGAATGCCAGAAAAGTTTGTAAGACCCTCAGAAAGGATGGGAGCTATTGAAGGATGAAAACCAAGCTATAAATTATATCTTGAATTAGATCCAGTGCTATCTATAAGAGAAGTGAATGCATTTGTTTTTTAAAAGCACTAGCAAAGTCGGTTGACTTTCCAGCTTCTTTCCCTGTTGTTCTCCTGCCACCCTTTCAACTTAGGTAGCTTGTCTACCCTAGAAAGTGTTAGGGTCAGCAGCTGTGGATAACATTAAAAAGTTTATGGGCCCAGTGCAATGGCTTATGCTGGTAATCCCAGCATTTTGGGAGGCCAAGGTGGGAGGATCACTTGAGTCTAAGACCAGCTGGAGTATCATAGTGACACCCCATCTCTACAGAAACTAAAAAGGTATGGCGGAGTGCACCAGCTACTCAGGAAGCTGAGATGGAAGTATCCCTTGAGCCCAGGAGGTTGAGGCTGCAGTGAGCTATGAGTGCACCACTGTACTTCAGCCTGGATGATAGAGCGAGACCCTATTTCTAAAGGGAAAAAAAAGAACTTTTATGATATGGCACTGCCAGAAACATGGTAAAGCAGAGATTCTGTTACCATGCCACATTTAACGCCCAAGTAGTAACAACAGCAACAACTGACACCAAGCTGCTTAACACAGATGTGTGTGTTCAAATGTTCCATTCGTCAGATGCTTTAGTAGATGAATCCCTTCCATCGCCCATATATTCTTCATGGCACAGCTCAACCACTTATAGCTTCCATCAAGTTTTTCTCAAAAAATAGCTTGTCCCTGAGCTGTCACAGAGCTTTCTTTGTTCCCTAACGAGGATGCTCTGGCTTATTATCTATCTGCAGGTTTATTAACTGTGCAAACTCCTACAGGTCATTGTCCATGTCGTGTCTGTCTATATTTCATTACAAAGCTCCAGGCTTTCACCAAATAGGTCCTCAATCAGTAATCGTGGCAAGCTTACTTAAGTCATAGTATTCAAAGTATCAGGTGTCATCTTGGGGGAAAAAGATGAGAGACACCTTGCATTCAATCATCTGTTGTTTTTTAATATCTTACTTTTTCAATTGTATTGCTAGCAAAAAAAAAAACAGAATTTCACTTTTCTAGAAATCATAATGGCATTTGCTATTATGCTACAATGAAAATACAATGTTTTGTTTTGTTTTGTTTGAGAGGATTCTCACTCTGTTGCCCAGGCTGGAGTGCAGTGGTGCGATCTCGGCTCACTGCATCCTCCTTCCACCTCTCCAATTCAAGTGATTCTCCTGCCTCAGCCTCCTGAGTAGCGGGGATTACAGGCATGTACCACCACACCCAGCTAATTTTGTGTATTTTTAGTAAAGACGGGGTTTCACCATATTCGCCAGGCTGGTCAGAAACTCCTGACCTCAAGTGATCCACCCGCCTCGGCCTCCTAGAGATTAGAGGTATGAGCCACCGCGCCTGGGCAATAATGACTTTCATTTATATTTTTCTTTATATTTCCCAGTGTTTTTAGTCCCATGATGGAGAATGGAAGGGCTTCTCGCCCCTGAAATCTTTCAAGAATAAGACCTGGCCGGGCGCGGTGGCTCACGCCTGTAATCCCAGCTCTTTGGGAGGCCGAGGCGGGCGGATCACGAGGTCAGGAGATCAAGACCATCCTGGCTAACATGGTGAAACCCCGTCTCTACTAAAAATACAAAAAATTAGCCGGGCGAGGTGGCGGGCGCCTATAGTCCCAGCTACTCAGAGGCTGAGGCAGGAGAATGGCATGAACCCGGGAGGCGGAGCTTGCAGTGAGCCAAGATCACGCCACTGCACTCCGGCCTGGGCGACAGAATGAGACTCCGTCTCAAAAAAAAAGAATAAGACCTTAAGATGTATGTCCAAGAATTCAGAGAGAAAGTACAGGTATAGGTCACTCAGGAAGTGCTTCCTTGGCTCTGTCCATTCCCCAAGGCAACCTGGACTCACTTGTGGCTCTTTCTCCTCCAGGCTTTACATTTAATACGACAGCTTGTCTGAGCAACTCCTTCAAAATGTGTCTTTTATTTTTCCCTTACTTTTTAGCCTCACTTCTAAATAATACCATGGGTTCTCATTAAAAACCTGAAATGTTTCCATAGCTCATCTTTCTGTGTTCAGTCTCCTTCGTGACCAAGAGGAATCACGAATCGTAGTGCCATCCCCTCATGTATGAACTGATGTGGACTTAGTATGTGAGACTGGAACTTCTCAGCTGGACTTTCACAATTTGTGTTTAATCAAGCTACCAAGCCATATTCTGCATTGCTTCCTCAAAGTAGTCACTCAGTCACTCTCTCTCTGCTCGCTCTCTCCCTCTCTCTGTCACACACACACACACACACACCATGCAGATTCGGTCATTCGGTCTCCAACTGCTCCTTGTCAACAATGGCCCATGTGTCCTACTAGAGCTTCCAACTGGCTTGACTGATTTTGACCTTATTTTAGCACCTATCAAAAGATTAAATATGCAATTCAAGTTAATTAGCCTGTCGTCTAACAACAAAGAGAAAGTAATAACCTATGAACATTTAAATAAAGAAATTTGTAAGATAGGAAATAGTTATAAAGACCCAAGCCTAAGTTTAGTAGATCATGATGCCAGTTTAAACGAAAAGACTCACCTTCAGCAAGACCTGATTTATTAATTATAAAAAGTATTGCTTTCTAAAGAAAAATGTATATATGTTTCATAAACTATTGTACAATGAAGAAATTTCCAACACTTTTCCTCATGCAAGTTATTTCTTAAATGCAAGGGTAAGTATGTACCTAAAATAAAGTCTATTTTTTTATTTTTAATACACCTACACATTTTATGAAAGTGGAAACGTAGAAATTTCAGCCATTCTGATCAAGGCAGAAAGACAAAGCTAAACCAAAAAAAAGTAGATTTGTTGTTGTTGTTGTTGTTTAGATTTGTCTTTCTGGCTTGATCAGACTGGTCAGAGTGGAATTTTAAATTCCAAATAATAATATTGCTGTCTATCCTGCTAAATAAAAGCATTGATCTGAATTAAGATACTGCCTAAGGGAAGGCCTTTGGAGAGAATCAGCATGATGTCAACATTTCAATATGCTGTTGTGGATGCGGAGTTCATTCATTTAGTGAATAACCAATAATTAAATATCTAAAGCTCTGCATTGGTACTTTTTTTTTTTTTTTTTTTGAGACGGAGTCTTGCTATGTTGCCAGGCTGGAGTGCAATGGTGCCATCTTGGCTGACTGCAACTTCTGCCTCCTGGGTTCAAGCGATTCTCCTGCCTCAGCCTCCCGAGTAGCTGGGATTACAGACACGCGCTACCATGCCCAGCTAATTTTTGTATTTTTAGTAGAGATGGGGTTTCGCCATGTTAGCCAGGATGGTCTCGATCTCCTGACCTCATGATCTACCTGCCTCGGCCTCCCAAAAGTGCTGGGATTACAGGCGTGAGCCACCATGCCCCGCTTGCACTGCTTCTTGGTTGATAGAGTTAAGAAAACAAGCAAGCAACCAAAAACAAAAACTCCTAACCCAAAGGTTGTGATTTGTGGACTGTATAAACATGCAGGGCTGTAGCTTTGAACTCTCACCAGCAAAATTCTAAGGTTTACACATAGTGGGGAGATCGCTTCTACTTTTTCAGTCACTATTAGATTTCTGATTCCCTTGTCAAGACCATATGGGCATAATGCTTCAAAACGCCTAAAGAACGAAACAAGTAGAACTGGGTTTATTATCGGGTTTGGATTACTTTTTCACTGAATAGCATTTTTCACATATTTACATTCCTCGAATTTTAATTCAATACTGAATCACAATGAAACGGCCACACTGTTTGTGGTCTCCAGCCACACAATTGTACATATGGGGCTCTGCAGTCAGGGAGGCTATTGATTGTTTCTCATGGGTGGCCTCAATCTGTCCAACTCCTATATGAGGCGGCCTTCGATTTGAAGTGCATTCATTGTTGCCAAGGCTAGCGCTATAAAATCACCAGACTCTAGCACATCCAAGGTATTATGAAAGCAATTTTAACCCTTTGTCCTGTTTTCGGGTTTTTTTTCTCCCCGTTTTTGTCTTCCTTTCTTTTTGGTTTTTGTTTGAATAGTTCGTTATGAGAAAGATATCAACCCAGGTGGCTGCTCAAATGAGAACCCTAATTGCTTTTGAGAGCTCTTATTCATCTCACACACACACAAAGAGGGACTGTTAGGCACGGAGACAGCTCAGAGCACCCCATGGAAGTACAGCGTCCAAATGTCAGTTTAACTCCTTGAATCACATTCAGACCTGGACTTTATGAGATAATTGTGAGGTCTGTCACCATAACGACAAGGGCAATATGCCAGAAACCACTAATATAATGAAGCACAGTCCTTTAATTTCTTGCTCTGGGCTGTTCTTTGTAATCTCAATGACAATTTGTAATCTCAGTGACACACAAGCCTGGTCTGGTTTTTCATGACACTCTAACTTAGACTATCTGGCATTTATATGGAGAAAGAGAAATCTGATAGATGCAATACAACTTTGGAGATCATTAGATTAATGTCGTTGTTTATTTAGTATTTTCAGCCAAATCTTACTGAAAAATGTTTTCCAGGGATTGAAGTTAAAAAAAAAAAAAAAAGGAAGAAGAAGAAATTTCTCCATAAAAGAAATTTATCACACTCTCCACGAAGAACTTTATACAAAGGACACACTCTAGTTTCTACATTAGATACATCTGTCATTCCCACAAATTAACTTCCTTTCTTCCTTTCTTTCCAGGTATATTTTATTCTCTGTTGTTTTTCTCCTCATATGGCATATGGAAATGCTAACTGGGAAATGTGATAGTACTGTGGCATACTTTAGTCTGGTTATTCTTCCTAGGAAATCTGAATTTGAAATCTATAGACATAAAACTATTCATGTTTTACTAACATTAGGTTAACATATTAAATATTATTGTGTCTACAGACTTTCATTGTTTTTTTACTAAAAAAAGGAAATTTTTAAAAATACAAACGTGTTCATCTCTAATGTAGCTAGAATCATCTGACTACATTTTGCCATTTGATTGCAGCGAATATTGGAAGAAAAGAACATCCAAATTTACGTTAAGGAAATGGATTCTAAACAATGAAATCCAACCATTGTATGAACTATCCCCTGCTTGTATATTAACCATTATCAAGTTTTTCTTTGAAAACTCAAAAAAGTTGCTAATATCTTAAGTCATTAAGGCAGAAAGAACCATTTTCTCTTTCAGTTTGCAAACTGGAACATAATAGTGTACTTAATTCTATTATTTTTCTATAGACTCATTCCTTTACAGATGATTCAGGTATAACATGCAACATTATATGCTCATATTTATTTTCATCTGCAAATAAGCATTATAAAAAGTTAAGAAGGCGATATATGAAAATAATTAAAGTCATTTTTTATAGTTTTCTCTAGCCAGTAGATGGCCCAATATATACAAGTGGAACACGTGATAAGTTGTTGCAAGAACTGCATTTGTAATATGAAAAATAAATTAAAATAAACGGGTTATAGAAAAGATCATGCACGAGACACTATAAAACCCTCCTGGCAAATGTCTCTACACACTGCCCAAGAGGTATTGTTTTCTGTTCCAATGAGGTACTCACCATCTTCCGTGGGCACGTAGATGTTTAAGTAAAGGCAGTCTTCATTTTGATCTTGAACATAGGTCATCAAAGTATCCAAATTGGCAGTAAACCAGATGGGCAGCATGTCATGCAATAAGGATCTCTCATCCAGGTGCTGAGGGCACACAGCAGCAAACTGAGTAGTATTTCGGATGCCAGTCCAGGAGGATGGGGGTTCTGGGGGCTGAAACCGCCTCTCTCCAGTGGGGGGTGAGGCATAGGGGACCCCTAAGTACTGTTCCACTGGACCCAAGATCTCACTGGGTAACGGTGTTTTTAGGCCCCGGATTTTGCCATAATTTGTGTTGACAACTGGATACTGTGCTTGGCTGTCAATGAGGGTGAATTTGATGGCAAGAGCAGTTATCCACAGGAGGACATTGGAGTTTAACATGACGCAGACTGGGGTGAACAACAGAGGAAGCCATAACAGTCCCTGGGGCCGCGACATGGTTCAAATCTGCATCCACATCCGCAGCTGTCCCAGTGATGTGGCTCCAAGGAGACAAAGCCCAGAGGCGAGCCTGCAGAGAGATAGGGCTTTCCAGGAGCAGAAGACCTGGGAGAGACTCTCAGACTGATCACAGACAGAGCCTGAGGTTAAGAACAAGCACAGCGGTTTTCTTGGCAGCCCATTGCAAGGGGGCAGCCCTCCCTTAATCCTGAAACTGGATTCCAGCAACTGCAATGCTCCAAGGAAGCTGTGACCATTTAACACCTCCAGGGACAATTTCTCATGAAAACTCCAAGGCAGCCTAAAAGAGGAAGAAAGCAGACAAGAATAATGAAGCCATACAATGACCACCTAGAATACTGGCTGGCTCTTCCATGAAATCCACACACATAGTAGGCAAGAGCAAGAACATCACCTGTCTTTGTTTTTTTTTTTTTTCAGAGATGGTGTCTTGCTATATTGCCCAAGATACAATGTAGTAGTGCTATCATAGTTCACTGCAGCCTCCAACTCCTGGGCTCAACCCATCCTCCTGCCTCACCCTCCCGAGTAGCTGGGACTACAGGTATGCACCACTAGGTCCGGCTAATTCATTGGATATTTTTGTAGACGTCGGGTCTCCCTATGTTGTCCAGGCTGGCCTCAAGGGATCCTCCCCCTCAACCTTTCAAAGTGTTGGGATTATGGACATGAGTCACCACGCCTAGCAGCCACCACTTGTCTTAATTCCTGCTGTACATCCTATCACCATGAACAATGCCTGACATTTAGAAAACATTAAACAAATCTGTGTTGAATGAACAAACAGATGTTCAAGAGTTATACAGGTTATGCAGATTATGGTAACGACACCTCCCAGTTTTGCTATTGTTTACCAGACTGGTTATCAATACATGGGTACTCCCAAAACACTGTTTCTCAAATGTTTAAGGAAACTGTCACATTTTCCTAAGGAGACATGCATGGAGCTCTGAAAGTTTTCCAGTAGGAGGAAAATGGAAGTATGCATCCAAGTCAATCTGGCATCATGATGTGGATATTTATCAGGTCACAAAGGGAACATCATCAAATGAAAAGAGTGTAGACTTTGGACACAAATTCTCCTTGGTCTGGTCAAGTGCATATATATTTAGGCTACATACTTCACTGCTCTGAATCTCAGCTTCCTTGTAAAAAAACTGTACAAGATGGTGCATTTCAAATACATGCTGTAGTGCTAGTCTCCTGAAGACTTCATTCATAATTAAAAGTGTTGATACGATTATCCTGACTTTCCAGTAATCCATTGCATGCCTTAGAGGGTATCCTCTTCACTCTTTAGCCCATTTAAAAAGCTGAGGCTACATTTGAGTTACTTTCCCAGTGAGCCTGGAGTCAACTTTTAAAGGGTAACCACCTCAGTTTGTCTCTACATGGATAATATGACTATCCCTAGAGAAATCGCTGCTCCTGTGACAATAAAAGAATGCTGTGCAGCAATAGACAGTATGTTAAATGACCCCCTAATAACGGAAAACATTTCACTAGGTGTCACAAGGAGGGTGCCTTTAGAGAGTTCTTCATCTCAAAGTACGCATATGTGTTTCTAAGGATTTTGTGGGTTATTCAGAGCATTTGCATCAGAAAATAATTATCTGTTTCATTTAAGTAATCAGATGAACAGAATACATCACATGGCTTTTTTTTAAAATAAAACATATTGGAGCTGGATCTGTCACAGAACAATAATACCAACAGGGGGAAATTCCACAGTACATGCCATCCTGGGAAAAGTTCACCAGAGATGGATGAATATGCACTGAAAATCTGGATTGTAACTTTGAAAGTGACAAATAGCATCTCACCAAATGGCTGATTTAGGTGTTTGCTTCTATCTTTGAATTCTACTGTAGACATTTGGATGTCTGCCATACAGCAATCCCATTTCTGAATAATTAAGAGACAGACAAGAAAAACAAAGAGGTGATGTTGTGTTTGGTTGATTCTTTCCTGAAAGATTTTTAACTAGAGGTAGCTGCTACTTTCAGAGCCTTCCCCAAGAGAACAGGTGAAATCATCAACTTTTTTTTTTAACTTTTATTTTGGCTTCAGGGGTAGCTGTGCAAGTTTGCCATACAGGTAAACTTTTGTCACAGGGGTCAGTTGTACTGATTATTTCATCACCCAGGTACCAGGCCTAGTACCCAATAAATATTTTTCCTAATCCTCTACCTCCTCCCACCGCCCACCCTCCAATATGCTGCTTTTTCTATTGTTTCCTTCTTTGTGTTCATGAGTTCTCATCTTTAGCTCCCACTTGTAAGTGGGAATATGCAGTATGTGGTTTACTTTTCCTGCATTAGTTTGCTAAGGATAATAGTCTCTGCTTCCATCCATGTTCCTGCAAAGGACATAATCTCGTTCTTTTTTATCACTACATAGTATTCTATGGTATATATGAACCATATTTTCTTTATCCAGTCTACCACTGATGGGCCTTTAGGTTGATTCCATGTCTTTGCTATTGTGAGCAGTGAGGCCATCAACTTGTAATTCAGATGAACCTGAGTCCTGGGATGCTACCTCTGTGAGCTGAGGGAAGCAAGTCAACCTCTGCAGACTGCAAAAAGGTAAAATGGTGTGTTCCACCTGGTTCATGGAGCTGTGCAGAGCAGGAAGGGAGCCTACAGGCAAAAGTTGAAGAGCACAGAAGATGCCCAGTCAACATATACAACATGCTGCAATGTTCAACACAGACCTGCCCAAAAGATTCCTGGGTACAGAGACACAAGGTGCTATCAACTCACTGTTAGTGCTGAGTAGGCTGACAGCAGGTCATTCAAATTCTTTAGGACTCACTTTACCAGTCTACTATTTGCGATTTTACATGCTATCACACTTAGTCCCACGTAGCTGTAAAGTATTTGGTTTTACATACTATCTCATTTAATCCCAAGTATTTAAAAGCTACTTGGGACAAAATGAGATAGTATGTATCCTCAAGGTATTGCATAGTCCCTGAAACACAGAGCTCAATAAATGTAGAATTCAGTGGGTAGACTTCTTCCAAGGTATATAAAGTTAGTTCCATGAGGAATTCCAGCCCACGTCTTAAAAGTCTCAAACTCAATGTGAATGAGACTATGAGCCACATATTGGTTATGACTGAACCAGCTGTATGATCAAATCCCTCCTCTGTCTAAATCTGCATCCCACAAAGTCCTGATGGGCAGTGAGCGATTATGAAGCAGCAGCAACCTAAGAAGACGGGCCCAAGGGCATCTGTCCACTTACTAGTTGTAGATCGGGCATTCACAATATTCACAGGTTGAGAGCTATCTTTTTTTACTCCCTCGTTTTTTGAAATTTGGCTAATTTGCACAAAATTACTATAATCTAAAGCCCAAGTATTTTGCAGTATCCCTGGCCTCTACTCACTGGACGAAAGTGGCACCTCCTACCCAGTTTTAACTATGGAAAATGTCTCTAGATAGTGCTAGATAGCCCGGGGGCCAAAACCACCCTCAAGTGAGAATTACTGGTTTAAGCCATCAAGTATAAAATTATAGTGGCTGTGTAAATGATTAAGTATCAGTAGGTATATTTAGCGAATATAACTAGTGCTGTCATGTACGTTGTCTGTGTGTGTAAACATAGTTACATTCAAAAAATTGGCAACTTGTAAATTTCTAGCATTACAAGCAATGTTGATATTGAAGATATCAATATTTCTTACTGATATCAATCAAATGTACATTATCATCATTAAAGAATCACTGTAAATTTAACCAACCTATATCCTTGTGGGCAAAATAATAAAAGATCTCCCATGTGAGTTTCAAAAACTGAAAAGGATTTCACAAAGGATGAAATGTGGTTATTGATAGTTATTCATAAATAGGTAGATTTTTAATATTCCTAAGATAAAGAGGATATACTACAAAATGAATTCTAAAATTTTTAATGGATAAAAAATGTTAATAAAAAGGTGAAAACTAACTTCATTAAATATATACATATACTTTGGGAGTGAAGAAGGGCTATATAGCATTTATTCTCTGCAAAGACTGCATAAAATAATATCTCAGAATGGCATTTTGACTGATTTATAACTTGATTGGGTATTTTCAATGATTCTCTGCAGGGCAGTTATTCTGACTCAGGTTGCAATTAAGGCAAGGCTCGCACTATTAGGCCTATCAGAATTTAAAGTGTTCAGAATAAAAATTGCAATACATTTCTCCCCTAAGTATGCATTCCTTAAATTGAGATTGGTTTAATTTTAAGATACATATTTAATTAAGGTGAGCCCTGATAACAGGTATTTTGGTATTTTGACCTTAAAATGAATAAAATCACATCTCCTGAGTGTTTATAGCCTTGTCTTTCAAAGGCTTGTAATATATTAGAAAACAGGAAGCTTTGTAGATGCATTAAAAAAAAATAGGATAACTGACAAAGAGCACCCTTCCCTGTGTTTTACTTCCAGCCACACTGAACATCTGGGCCCACTGAGATGTCTGCTGCCAGGAGGTTTCTGAGAACAAGAAGCACTTGAGACATCCGCTTCCATCTCACATTCGTTATGGAGCATCCAGAAAACAAAAGCAACAGAAGCTGATCCTTGCCCAAATTACTGGGCTTGTACAATAATCCTTCTATACTGCTCACTAAGAAAGTCTAGAAGAGCTTTTCCCAAAACTCTGCACAAGCTACATACATCTCTGGCTTCCCTTTTCTTTTGTGTCTAGTGAAGACAACATTTTAGGGTACCTGAGTGGGATGTGGCTTATCTTTTGTTCTGAAGCCCAAAGCTCTAAGCTGATACCAACAAGAACGACCACTCTCCACACATGGCCATGCATTCATGCACACACACGTCCTCCATCCCTGCTCAACATCCGTCCAACACCAGCAATCTGCCAGTTTGTCTATTTTTGTACATGTAGATATTTTAATATTCTGGTCTTTATTTCCTCTCCTACACAAAGGAGATTACAATCTAATTTGTTTTTTGTCAAATCTTAAGAGTTCTTTGCACAGTCACCTATGCAGTTTCTATTAAATCTAAAAATCAAATCCCATTTAAAAATCCACCATTTTTCACCAAAGAAATGCAAATCAAAACCACAATGAGATACCATCTCACACTAGTCAGAATGGCTATCCATAAAACATCAAAAAACAACAGATGCTGTTGAGGCTGCAGAGAAAAGAGAAGGCTATATATACTGTTGGTAAGAACATCAATTAGTTCAGCCATTGTGTAAAGCAGTATGGAGATTTCTCAAGGAACTTAAAAGAGGAACTACCATTCGACCTAGCAATCCCATTACTGGGTATACACACAAAGGAAAATAAATTGTTCTACCAAAAAGACACATGGACATGTATGCTCATCACAGCACTATTCACAATAGCAAAGACATGGAATCAATCTGAGAGTCCATCAACGGTGAATTGAATAAAGAAAATGTGATGCATATATACCATGGATTACTATGCAGCCATAAAAACAAATAAAATCATGTCCTTTGCAGCAACATGAATGCAGCTGGAAGCCATTATTTTGAGCGAATTAGTGCAGAAACAGAAAATCAAGTACCACATGTTCTTACTTAGAAGTGGGAACTAAACATTGGGTACTCATGGACATAAAGCAATAACAGAAACTCGGGACTACTACAGTGGGGAGAGGGAGGGAGGAAAAGGCAGAAAAACTACCTGTTGGGTGCTGCACTCCATACCTGTGTGACAGAATCAACTGTACCTCAAACCTCAGCACCATCCAATACAGTCAGGTAAAAAACCCTGCACATATATCCCATGAATCAAAAAAAAAAAAAAAAGTTGAAATTTTAAAAAATTGTCAAATAAATACTGAATATGTTCAAGGTAAAAATAAATAAATAAAATGTTACCGGTATACACACACACACACAAAATTTACCATTGTGAACCATTATCTTTACTATATATTAAGCAATGGGAGAGTAAAAATGCGGCCAGGCATGGTGGCACATGCCTGTATTGCCAGGCAATCAGGAGGCTGAGCCAGGAGCATCATTTGAACTCAGGAGTTTGAGTTTAGCCTGGGCAAACTAGCAAGACCCTGTCTCTTAAAAAAAAAAAAAAAAAAAAAAGATGCCAAATGTACTATCTTCAAGACAGTCTTTCACCATATGGCAGCTCAAAGTGTCAACTTCATCACCTCCCTCACCATTTCTGTTCTTCCACTGAAGTTTAATGAGTCAGGAACATGCATGAGCCATAACTGTAGAAACCAGAATTTTCAGCAGGGGGCTTAGCAGAACCCAAACTAAACCCAAGGGTAAAGAGTTAATGGCTTATATGTCACCCAGTCAAGACCAATTGGATAGGAGGATATTCCATAGATAGGAAAGACAAAGATAGCATTAGGAATAGAGCATACATCTTTCTAGAGCAAACTATGTAGACAGAAAGATCCTATACTGACCAAAGAAATAAGACAACACCAAAACTTAGAAGTTGGCTTAGTCCATTCAGGCTGCTGTAACAAAATACCATAGCCTGGGGGGCTTATAAACCACAGATATTCATTGCTCACAGTTCTGGAGGCTGGAAATACAAGATCAAGGCATGGTAGATTCAGTGTATGGTGAGGGCCCGCTTCCTAGAGGGCTGTATTTTCCTTATAACTTTGGAAAAGGGGGAAAGGGCAAGGAATTTCCCTGTGGTATCCTTTAAAATGTCATTAATGCCATTCTGGGGCATCCACCCTCATGATCTCATCAGCTCCAAAGGCCCTACCTCTTAGCACCATCACTTTGGGGTTACAATGTCAACATGTGGATTCTGGAAAGACACAAGTCTTCAGACCATAGAAGTATCCCGTAAAGATCACTATGCTAGCTAAGGGTACATAATGGGGTAAAGAAGGAGTTCCCGCCCACTAGAAGCTTACATTCTCATGAAGGTATCTATCCCTACCTGTGCTGCTTGTTTTCTTCTTATTCATCTTCTGCATATCTAAAGCTAGCACAAGGACTGGCAAATAATAAAAGCTCATTAATGCTTGATTTTCTGTGTCAAATTAAATGTTTTCCAAACACAATTTCTAAATTTAAATCAAATAATTTGCAGATCTCTCTAGGCTTTGTGTTCATCTCTCTCACCGAACTCAAAGTCATATATCCTGAAGGTCATGGAGGTATACACCTGTAGTGCCAGCTGACATGGTGTGTGCCACCATGCCTGTAGCGCCACCACTATATTCTCTTCAAGAATATAGTCAGATAGACATCATATGGTGCTCCTAAAACTCTCATTCTCCGATCCCCAAACTGTTTCCATGCTTTTGTTTCATATTTGGATAACTAGATCATTACTTTTCTAGTAATTCAGACTACACTCAAAGCCATCTTTGTTGGTTCCTCCACCATAAATCCACATCCAGGAAGGAGTCCTCAAATCTACAGATAATCTCAACGTAGGACAAGAGGCTCAGTGTCATTCATTATTGGTGAAATGCAGATGAAATCACAATAGGATCAATAAAAATACAAACAAACAATGAGGCCAAGTACTGAGCAACGATGTGGAGCAACTAGAACTCCCGTGCATCAGGAAATATGCACAGAAATTTCCACTGCAGCCCCATATTTTTTTCTTCAACTTTTAAGTTCCAGGGTACATGTGCCAGATGTGCAGGTTTGTTACACAGGTAAACATGTGCCATGGTGTTTGCTGCACAAATCAACCCATCACCTAGGTATTAAGCCCAGCATCCATTAGCTATTCTTCCTGATGCTCTCCCCTCCAGGCATCCCCAGACAGTTCTGAGTGTGTGTTGTTTCCCTCCCCCATGTGTACACATGTGTTCTCATCATTCAGCTCCCACTTACAAGTGAGAACATGCAGTGTTTGAGTATCTGTTCCTGTGTTAGTTTGCTGAGGATAAATAAGCCCCAATTATAATTGCAAAAAATATTGCCACAATCCAGATATCCATAAATAGGATAATGAATAAATAAATGTTGGCATATTAAAACAGAAGGCTTCACAAAACAGTCAAAAATAAATAAAATACAGATATATGGAGGAAAATAGGAAAATCTCAAACATAAAAGGCAAGTCACAGAAGACTACAAAAAGTGTGATTTTATTTACATAATAGTAAAACTAAACAATATATTGCTCAGAGCTATGTTTGCCCTGAAATATACAGCAAGGGCATTATGAAAACCGAATCTTGGGGAAGTAGATTTCACTGAGAGGTAGGAGAGAGGGAAGCAAATCACATTGGTATATAAAAACAGTGGGAATGTTCTTTTTCCTTGTCTGCCAGTAGGTACAATACCACGTATCTGATTATTTTTCACTCTTTAAAATGAATATCCATATACACGTTTTGATACACTTTTTATGACTATGATTATTTTACAATGAAAATTTAATCAAAAGATTCTCATCTGTATAAGTTTTACCCAATGACTTTATTTTCCCATGTGCTATCAAACTATCTCGGATTTAAAAATTGAAGGGAAAATATACACTATTTTCTCCATGATTATGCAACAAGTCCAAGGCAACAGACCATCCACCCACATATTACACAGAAAAGCCCTGGGATCCTGCCAGCCATGGCAAGCACAGTCATGGCACCTGAGCCTGCTATAGCCCTGGTCACTAATTAGCCAAGTGCTCTCTGGCCCATCATTTAGTGCCCTCACCACCAACTCCCTCCACTGCAAAATGAGGGCTTGTGCCAGTGACCTCTTAAGTTGCTTTCACCACTACGACACTCTAACATATCAGACTATTATCTCCAAAGCAAACTCAGTATAGGAGCCCAGTGGGAACAGAAAGTCCTTCACTGAAGTAGCAAGGCATAACTGAAGCTAGACAATCCGTACTGCAGAAAATGGCAAGGTTTAGTGTGCCAGAAACAGTGAGAGTCAATGTAGCCTTCCAGCCTATCCTTTACAAATATTTCTTCCAGTTGCAGTCAGGGAGCTAGAGAGTAGAATGATGGCTACCAGCGGCTGGGAAGCGTAATGGGAGGGAGAGAGAAGTGGGGATGGTTAATGGACACAAAAATATAGACAGAATGAATAAGATGTAGTATTTGATAGCACAACAGGGTGTCTGCCGTGAACATTAATTTACTGCATATTTTTAAAGAACTAAAAGTATAATTGGAAAGTCTGTAACACAAAGAAATAATAAATGCTTCAGGTGATGTATACTCCATTTATTCAAATGTGATTATTACACATGTTTATATCAAAATATCTCATGTACCCACAAATACATACACCTACTAAGTACATGTAAAAATAAAATATGTTTTCCAACACCAGATAACCTTTATTAGCAGGATATAAAAATGCCAGCATATTTTTCTTTACTTGAATTGTACATGAGGATTTGAAATGAGTATTTACTGACTTTTTCCCAGAATTCACTGTACTAATTGTACTGTACAAATAATCTTCATTCTCCTCATATATAAGTGGAGCTATTTCATGAGTTTGTACTTGAACTTATTATACATAAAATTATATCTATAAAATAATTTTTTTAAGATAGAATCTCACTCTGTCACCTAGGCTAGAGTGCAGTGGTGAGATCTCGGCTCACTACAACTTCCGCCTCCCAGGTTCAAGCGATTCTCTTGCCTCAGCCTTCTGAGTAGCCAGGACTACAAGCATGCGCCACCATGTCCAGATAATTTTTTGTATTTTTAGTAGAGACAGAGTTTCACTATATTGGCCAGGCTGGTCTTGAACTCCTGACCTCATTATCCGCCCACCTTGGCCTCCCAGAGTGCTGGGATTACAGGCGTGAGCCACCACACTTGGCCTAAAATAAATTTTAATATATTATATGTATAGATATCTTCAAACTAACCTGCCATATATAGAGAGGGAGAATAATATAAAATATATTATTCCATATATAAAAAACATATAAATATATTACAAAATATATTATAAAAATAAAATATAAATAAAATATATTACCATATAATATAGAATATAAAATATATTATTCTATATATAGACTATAAAATATAAAATATATAAAATACATTATTCTATACATATAGAATAATATAAAACATTCACAGGAGCTTAATAGCTCAATATTTTGCTTGGTTATTTGGAGAAATATTTTATATATATAAAACATAGAAACTTAATATTTCAGTTGTTTAGTTTGGAGAAATAATATAGGTATAATAGATACATGAAATATTTAGGAGCTTAATTGCTTTAATATTTTGGTTGGTTATTTGCAGAAATATAAAACATAGATAGGAGCTTAATATTTCAGTTGGTTAGTCTGGAGAAATATTTCATATATAAATACGTGTAAAGAGAGAGAGGGAGAAAGACGGAGAGACTGACAAATAATTAGTTTGGATATATACATTTTTGGAGGTTAGAGAGATTTATATAGATACATTACAATTTACTTTATTCACGTAATTTCATGCGTGTGTGTATACACATATATATTCAAATGAACCAAGTAAAATACCAAACTATTAAACTGATTAGGTTCAGGAATTTTTCCTACTCCATTCCCTGAAAATCCCATGTTCCATGCTTTTATGCTACAGATAATCAATACTACCTGTAGAGTATGATGCTGATCATCTGTTTTCAGAGAGATGGTCCTATAACAGGAGCAAAGTGAAGAACAACAGGCTCAAATGCACTATAACAGGCACAAAAGCACCTACTCATGTGTGCATTATGTATCTGGGAGGTAGTGTGGGGCAGAAGTTTTGTGTAGTTTTGACTATGATTCAAATCCTGGCTCTCACTTCAACTCCATCAGCAACCAGAGAAGGCTGTTCACCATTGTGATGGTTAATGCTGAGTGTCAACTTGATTGGATTGAAGGATGCAAAGTATTGATCCTGGGTGTGTCTCTGAGGGTGTTGCCAAAGGAGATTAACATTTGAGTCAATGGGCTGGGGAAGGCAGACCCACCCTTAATCTGGGTGGGCACCGTCTAATCAGCTGCCAGCGAATATAAAGTAGACAGAAAAATGTGAAAAGACTAGACTGGCTTAGTCTCCAAGTCTACATCTTTCTCCCATGCTGGATGCTTCCTGCCCTCGAACATCACACTCCAAGTTCTTCAGCTTTGGGACTCGGACTGGCTTCCTTGCTCCTCAGCTTGCAGATGGCCTGTTGTGGGACCTTGTGATCATGTGAATAAATACTACTTAATAAACTCCCCTTTATATACCTATATGTACTGTTAGTTCTGTCCCTCTAGAGAACCCTAATACAACCATCAATGCCTCCATCTCTTATGTGTAAAATGGGCAGAGTAGCAGATGTAACTCAAGGATATTGAGTTACATCTCATGCTATGCACATGCTATGGTTTGTGTTTGAGAAGTACAAGAGTATGTGAATATACACACCTATATTCACATACCTTACATAAAGATACCTTACATAAAGATATGCATATGTATTTGATATGGTTTGGCTGTGTTCTCACACAAATCTCATCTTGAATTGTAGCTCCCATAATTCCCACGTGTAGGGAGAGGGACCCTATGGGAGATAACTGAAACATGGGGGCAGTTTCCCCCATACTGTTCTTGTGATAGTAAGTCTCACGAGATTTGATGGGTTTTTTTGTTTTTGTTTTTTTGTTGTTGTTTTTTTTTGAGATGGAGTCTTGCTCTGTCACCCAGGCTGGAGTGCAGTGGTGCGATCTCGGCTCACTGCAACCTCCGCCTCCCGGGTTCACACCATTCTCCTGCCTCAGCCTCCGGAGTAGCTGGGACTACAGGCACCAGCCACCACGCCCGGCTAATTTTTTCTATTTTTTAGTAGAGACGGGGTTTCACCGAGTTAGCCAGGATGGTCTCGATCTCCTGACCTTGTGATCCGCCCGTCTCGGCCTCCCAAAGTGCTGGGATTACAGGCGTCAGCCACTGCGCCCAGCAGATTTGATGGTTTTATAATGAGGAGTTCTCCTGAACAAGCTCTCTATTTTTGCCTTCCGCCACGTAAGACGTGCCTTTGTTCTTACCATGCCTTTTGCCATAATTGTGAAGCCTCCCCAACCACATGGAACTGTGAGTCCATTAAACCTTTTTCTTTATAAATTACCCAGTCTCCGGTATGTCTTTATCAGCAGTGTGAAAAAAGACTAATACAGTAGGCATATGTAAATACATATAAATTTAGAACAATAAGTATTCCCCAAATAAATCCTAGCTAATTGCAATTATTCACTGAGGTACCACTGAATGCTTCCACGGTGAAACCCATTTTGATAAAATGTAAAGATACACCAATCAAGTTCCCATCCTCAAGTAGTAAACACTCCAGCTAATGAGATGAAGCTTGCCTTTCAATTGCTACAATTAAGCCAGTCTGTGCTCCATTGCTTTTCAACTGCTACCATGAAGCCAGGCTGTGGTCCATTGCCTCCCACCTGCTCCTTCTGTAGGATGGTGGACTTCTGCAGAATGGACTTTGGAATGGAGTGCCTAGAAGACACTTCTACAATTTTAGACATGTAGAGAGAGCTAGGCCAGAGGACTTCTGTAAAGACAACATAGAAGAGGTAAGCATTGACATTCAAGAATTAAGACCACCAAGATTTACAAAGAGTGAGGAAGATGATACCAGACTAAACATTCACATTATGTCACCATTACTTCCTCAATGCTTACATTCATTGCTAGACTATGATGAGTATCTAAGGGCAAAGCCCAGAGATGACTAATACTTGAACTTGGAAGACAGAAGGTCTTCAGCAAATGCTATTAAATTAAAAGGAAGAAAAGAGACACAAAGAAACCAGACGGAACCAGGACACAGAAGGCAGAAAATTGGCAAGGTAAGGTTTCAGGGCGTTCTCCTTAGCTCATCTCCTGTGGGTACCACATCCACAGGAGATGAGCTACTTCCACCACCTGCTCCACTCATGTTTCCACCATAAAATTCTCATAGGCTTCATGATGTAGTCCCTATGGTTTTTGCCTGCAGGAATTTCATGATGAACAGAAACTTATCACTCATTGACATAGCAGTAAAGTGTTAGAATATTACTTTCAGCCAATGTCAAATAAGCCTATTTCTGAAAAGGTATCAGAACTAGTTCTGGGAATATATTTGCCTGCAATTTAGCAAACAAAATAGAGAATTCTAGATACCCAGTCACTTTTAACCCCATTTCCTGTAAAAGGCTTTCTCGTAGCTGTATCTGGTGGGCAGAGATAATACTGATCACGTAAAGGTAATATTTAACCCAGAGTGGAAGCTGAGTGAGTTCTTCTACAAAGGAAAACTGTCAGTTTGAGTAAGAAAAAAAACACTCAATTTCTAAATAGCACGGTTTGACCTGGAGTTAGTACTTCTGACCTGACATGACCCTCATCTGGCAGTGGGTCTGCAGATGGTTGATCATGTGGACAGCTGGAGGTTAATGTGGACAAGAATAAGTGTGTACTCCCAAGTGCAAAACAGGAACCAGAACCATCTCTAGTAATACTGCTGGGTATATCTCTATGTCTCTTTCATAAGGAGCTTCATAACCACTGCTCATACCTCTACTAATGAACTATACAATATCCAGAAAGCTGAGTGTCTTCAAAACGTTTCCCAAGACACTACCTGTGACCCCAGGATCAGCTCCGTCTTCCACAACCCTGGCTAGAGTACTCTATTTTCTGTAGCATAGATCCTATTTACTAAGGTGACTTCGTTTTAGGCAGACGGCTCTATCTGAGAAGTTCCTATTTCAGTGTGATGCTCACTCTGACAGCCTACACTCTTCCCTCATGTGCTTCTGACAGTGCAGAATGACAAGGTGAGGGCCTTACAAGGCATACGGCTCTAGGTTACTAAACATCACCTTTCCCACAAAGCTTATTTCCTGAGTATGACACTGTACAAGCTCCCAGGAAAGACAAACTCCATCCTCAGGCTTGAACCTCATCAGCTCCACCCACTCCCCAAAATGTTTCCTCTGCCTTCCCCAGACAGGAATATTAATTTGTGAAAACAGGCGCTATCCCAGTGAGTCAGTTACTCCCCAGAGGCTTCTTGTCCTGGGGTCAGAACTAAACTGAGATCAGACCTTCCATCTCTAGGAAATAACCAAGGCTCCCAAGATCCAGCATATAGACAACAGGTTTCTCATAAAAACCTCTGTGTCTCACATTAGCATGGGAAGGAAGAAAAGGATGGAAGAAAAGAGTCATAAAAGGAAGGCTCTTTTAAACAGCATTCAGGAAGGAAAGAGGTGCAAAGTCAAGAGATAGAATCAGGATCGACCCAATAATATACCTCAGGAATCAAAGGCAACTATCTCCTAAAACTACCTCCGAAGCCTTATGAACATTCAAACAAGACAAAATTCATTAAAATGAAATGTGTTTTTGGCCAAAAATGGTAGTAAATAGCAGTCAATATTAATTGATATTGAGACTTCCAAGATTTTTAAATAAAAATAACACGAAGATTCTAATCTGTCAGATTCTTCACTTTCTTTTTGACATAAAAATAAATCTCTCAGTATAGAATGCTCTATACTGCAAACCAGTGACTCTCACATTCCCACCTCTGGCAAAATTCCTACCTACACATGCAGGTTTTTTAAAGAAAACAGAGGTATAATAAATAAATCAAAACCTTTACTCTACACAATTCTAAATGCAGATGTTCTCCACCCTAAGTCCAGAAACCCCAATCCCACCGAGGTGTCTTTATTTATTTTTTGTGAGTACATATCATGTATATGTATATGTATATATGTATGTATGTGTGTGTGTGTGTGTGTGTGTATATATAGATATATATGAGGTACATGAGATATTTGGATACAGGCATGCAATATGTAATAATCACATTATGGAGAATGGGGTTCCATCCCCTCAAACATTTATCCTTTGCCACCCAGGAGTCTTTAGATAGATTCCATTGGTTCTACAAATTGCAATGGGCAAAAAGAATTACATCTTTAGTTTCACTATCATGCACTGAAATTTAGTATTTGCTTCCATTATCAGTATAAGTAGGACACTTAACACTGTTATCACAGATATCCCATAATACTGTGTACGCTCACTTGTACTTTGAAATTGTGACTATTATGAACCTCTTAAGTAGATCCAGGTACTTAACACACAATAAAGATGCACATGTATTATTATAGCCCAGTTTAAATACATCTTTTTATTTTTATTTTTATTTTATTGATTGTAGAAACAGAGTCTCACTTTGTTGCCCAGGCTGGTCTTGAACTCCTGGCCTCAAGTGATCCTCTTACCTCAGCCTCCCCAAATGCTGGGGTTTACAGGCGTGAGCCACTGCACCAACTTTAAATATTAATATTAATATGCCTTGGTAACTATTTCAATAAAACCAATTTCCTTTTATGTGTATTTACCTTATTGTATGACTTAAACATATCATTTTTACAAAACTTATCAATTTTCCACCAAACTGCCAGAGGGATCTGTCACACATACTCACACATGCAGCATGCACAGCTGAGAATCCTTGGCTAACTGCCAGTCAGTGGTCATCACCTGCGTGTCTATCTATCATGACCTAGTGGGGACACCAAAGGTTATAGCTTTCTGCTTGTGGATAAGTAGCATGTGCCTGGAAGGATGAAATGCCACCTCCTCAGCTATGTCATACGAGTCTTACCTGGCTGTTCTTCTCTTCCCTTGGAAGACCTGCTCTGACCATAAGTATTCACGAATAAATGGGCCAGGCATCATGGCTCATGTCTATAATCCCAGCACTTTCGGAGGCTGAGGTGAGAGGATCACTTGAGCCCAGGAGTTTGAGACCAGTCTGGGCAACATGGCAAAACGTTGTTGCTAAAAAGAATTTAAAAATTAACTGGACATGGTGGTGCACACCTGTAGCCCTAGCTACTCAAAAGGCTGAGGTGGGAGGATGGCTTGAACGCGAGATGGGGAGGCTGCTGTGAGCCATGATCGCACTACTACACTTCAGCCCAGGTGACAGAGTGAAACTGTCAGAAAGAAAGAAAAGAAAGAAAGAAAGAATAAATGGCAAATATCTCAACCATGAGGTCTTGCCTAGCTCTTGCCACACCCTCCCAGGTGAGATACTTCTTCCTGTCTTCTTGGCCATCTCTCCCCGGTGGCCTTTGGTGGAACCCGAGACCACTTTAGCTGAGCTTCCTTAGAGGCCACAGCTATGCACACAAGTAATGAATAAAAGACTCCAGCGCTTCTCTCATCTAAAAAATTAAACATCTATGCCGCTTGCATAGGGCAGGGAGATCTTTCCCAGGACCAGGGAACCTCCAACCGAGAGAGCAATCCCAGCAACTGCACGCATGGTCCTTCTCTGTCTGAACCAAAGCTACTTAAATATCAAGACTAAGACGTGAAACTAAAGGAAGGTCAAAGACAAACATGCCCTTCCATTCACAAACACATAGAAAACCACGGTCCAAGTAAGTTTTCATCTAAAATCCCACAAATTAATGGAGGAAGGGAACCTATCTGAGGAAATAAAGTTTCATTCATTGGCCACTGGATGTCCTGCACCGGGAAGAAGTCTCTTCTCTTTAAGGCCCATGGAGAAGAATTCCAGGAATGAACAGAATCAAAAGAAGCATCTCAAACCCTGCTTCTTCTCCATCCCCATCTTATCCACTCACTCCCCACATCCCAAGTCCAAGAAAAAATAGGATGAAAGGATCAAGGTTATAGAAGCTCCAAAATTATTTCACAAGTGGCAAAATCCTCCCCATTCCTGAAACTCAAGAAGAGTAAGACTATCATTTGCCTCTTTTTTGAATTATAACCTGAACCATGGCCCTTTGAAATCTCAAACCTTCCCACTGTTTTTCTTAAATATGTCCGTAGGAAGATTTCCTTCTCCCTATCACTTCTTTCTGTATAGATAGGATTTTTAATGGTGGACCTTTCTTTCACTACGGTAATCAGATGTCACAGATTTTCTGCCATTAATGCTTTCCTTGGCTACTTCTAGACCTCCTATTAAGAGCTATTCTCTTTCACTCCGGCCTATTCGTCGTAACCCAATTAAACCCTATTAAATGCTCTGCCATGACTGTTCTATTTCCCCCACGTTTAATTATCCCTTAACAAGCCTGTATTCCTGCATGTTCTTTTCAATTGGCCCACCCCGGACTGTGTAACTTAGAGGGTGTGACTGTCCACATCTATAACATCTTCAGGCTAAATTATCATCTGGCGAACATTCCCTCCATGGAAATCTATCAACAAGGCGAGTGTTATATTGACTAAGTTCTGTTCGCAACTTCAAATACTAAAGCGTCATAGACTGATTCAGTCAAAAATGTTTTTAAACAAAAAACATAAAATAATTTGCATCTATTATGTTTAGGCCCTTTGAATTAATTGGACAATTAGGAAAACATACTGAATTTGTGGGAGGACACATACTAATTCTCCAATAACTGGTTTCACTATGTATTAACACATACATATTGCTCACTGCATCCTGGAATTCCTAGGCTCTAGCAATCCTCCTGCTGGTCTCAAGCCCCACAAGAAGCTGGGACTACAGGCGTGTGCCATCATGTCGAGCTATTTTTTTTATTTTCTGAAGAGATGGGTCTCTCTATGTTGCAGGCTGGTCTAGAACTCTGGCCTCAAGCAATCCTCCTGCCTCAGCCTCCCAAAGTGCTGGGGATTATAGGCATGAGCCACTGCACCTGTCCTTTTTATTTTTTTGAGACAGGGTCTTGCTCTGTCACCCAGGCTGGAATACAGTGGCAGGATCACAACTCACTGTGGCCTCGACCTTTCGGACTCAAGCGATCTTCCTGCCCCAGTCTTTCAAGTAGATGAAGAGCCTTTAGTAACACACTAGAGAACATTAAAAAATCATTAGCTTTAAGGACATTCTAAGAGTAAAGTTATAAAGCCAAAACCCATAAAAGATAAAGGAAAAGCGGAGGAGGCGGTATGAAGACTGTCCTCTCTCAGAGGGTCCCTTCTTGTGGAAATAGACTGCTATTCCAGGTCAGAGGGAGAGTCCCACAAGGCAAGACAGATCAAAGGCATCCCCAAGACAGAAGGGAGCCAGTGAATAGGTCCTACTGAAATCAGTAATTTGAGCAACAGACCGAAAGATAAGACCACGTCACCTCCCAGCTGTAAATATCAGCACTGCATGGATTTGAGTTGTCACCTAGGATAAAAATGACTCCTCAAAAGCCAATGCTTTCTAAGCCACTGGGTTCTCATTTAATAACACAAAGAACTACACCCTGAGGATGGTCAACAAATCATCTGACATTTACCAGGCAGAAGGTACACTGAAGAAATGTAGACCACACTAGCTGCAAAAGATAGAGAAAGCATTCACTTCCTAGGCGCCAATGCTCTTTGGTAGGAACTCAATCCTCTTCACTTTTGAAGCTTGGGAAAGGCCAGATTATAATGAAAGAAAATCTGGCCTCTGCACAAGCATCCTTGACCACGGAACGAATTTCTAGAGCTGGTAATTATGTCCTTGGCCCTCGAGTTAAAGGGCGTCACAGAAGTAGACCCGTGGAATGCACAGAGCTCCTCCAAGAAGCCACTTAGGACGACTGCCTGGGAAATGCAAACTGAGAAAATTATATTTAATTCAACCTCATGTGTGGTCGGAGAAACAGGAGGAATTGGAACAATTAAGCCAGAATGGTGCCATGAGCCATGCACAATTGGCTTCCCGTAGGATAGACAAAGCATTCCACACAGGAGAACATTCTGTGACTTCAGTTAAGAAAGGAAAAAAAAAAATGGAAAGCTTGGGAGAAGCATTAGGTCATTTTCAAGCAATTAAAGCCTTTCTATAAAGAGCATATCAGACAACAAAGAAATGGCTGAGTGGTGAATTTGGCTCAATCTAAATCATCATATTAGTAGTAGTTTATTACTGAAACAACTGTGCCTTGGTGAAGAGAACACTACACAAGATTTTTTTTTTTTAGACAGGGTCTCACTCTGTTGCCCAGGCTTGAGTGCAGTGGTATAATTTCAGCTCACTGCAGCCTTGACCTCCAGGGCTCAAGCGATCCTCCCACCTCAGTCTCCTGAATAGCTGGGAACACAGGCATGCACCATCACACCTGGCTAATTTTTTTTTTTCTTTTTTTGACAGGGTTTCACTATGTTGCCCAGGCTGGTCTGGAACTCTTGGGTTCAAGCAATCCTCCCACCTCAGCCCAGCACAAAGTGCTGGGATTGCAGGCATGAGCCACTTCACCCAGCTAGAGATTTTTAAATTCAAGTAAGAATCTGAGCTACCTAGATCCATGCTTCCTAAACTCTGCTGTATCTTACAATCCCTAAGGAGAACTGAAAAATCTCACTGCCCAGTCTGCATTGCAGACCAAGCAAGTCAGAATCTCTGGAGGACCACAGCACAGGCACTGATACCTATTACATTCTCCAGGTGATTCCAATGGGCAGGTACGTTTGAGAAATCATGCTTTTAACCGTCACATTCGCATTCACATACCATTCAATCTTGGCCTTATCATTTTTCTTTTGAAAAAATTTTGTTTCAATAAAGGCATGCATGAAGTTTTAAAGGTCAAACTACTACAAGTGTTATTTGCACAACAAACAGCACTTTCTTGCCCAACATACAACATCCCATGACCACACTCACTTTAGAAAGCAAATGCTTTCAGATTTCTTAGCTTCTTCTCTCCAAATATATGCTCCATGATATTTCTAAGTAATAGTTTATGCTATTTTTGATACATTATTTTTAGATATTACCTATAAGTTATCAATGGGCAACCACCACTCTATTTGCCTCTTCTGCCTTTTTGTTTTCTTCTTTTGAGACAGGGTCTTGCTCTGTTGCCCAGGCTGGAGTGCAATGGTGCAATCATAACTCACTGCAGCCCCAACCTCCCAGGCTCCAGCGATCTTCCCACCTCAGCCTCTGCAGTAACTGGGACTACTACGCACCACCATGTCCAGCTAATTTTTGTATTTTTTGTAGAGGTGGGATTTCGCCACATTGCCCAGGCTGGTCTCGAACTCTTGGGCTCAGGAGATCTGCCTCTCTTGGCCTCCCAGAGTGCTGGGATTACAGGCATGAGCCACTGCACCCAGCCTTCTCCCTTTAACTTTATTGTAACTGTGCAATTAATAATCACTCCTGAATGAAGCATTCTACCCCCATTAAATCTCCTTCATTGAGTTGCCTCCTGTTTTATCTGGAGACAACAACTCCTTCACATTTTCATTTCATGCTTTTCTGTGTGTCTATTGTTCAACTTTTCTGAATGTTCCAAGGGAACTAAAGCCCATCTCAAGTACTATTTCCACATGGTCAAATGGCTCATTTCCTTTTCTATTATGTACTTTCTCCTTGAAGTCTCACTCTAGGATTCCAGCTTTCCCAGACTGCTCTGGGCATTAATCTGAGACCTGCATTCTTTCAGCTCTCTTCTGTGAAGGCCACTGTTTCTCGGATTCCCCATCTTTCTATTTGTCATTTATTCCACTGTTGGAAGGAACACATAATCGCACAGCTTTCCAAGAAAGGGTGCACAAAAGGTAAATTTTCTGAAAAGCTGCATCAGCGTAAATGCCTTGACTCTGCCTACCCACGGACAGTTTGCTCCAAGAGTTCTACATAGTAAATTATTTTTTCTTAGAATTATGAAAGTTTCTATCTTTTAACGTTCAGTGAAAACATGAAGCATTCTATGACATTATAAATTCTTGATTCTTAATAAGTTTTTTTTTTTTTTTTTTTTGCCTCTGATATGGTTTGGATCTGTGTCCCTGTTCAAATCTTATATTGCATTGTAATCCCCAGCGTTGGAGATGGGGCCTGGTGGGAGGTGATGGCATCATGGGGAGCAGAGTTCTCTTGAATGGTACTGTACATCCTCCTTGGTACAGTGTAGTGAGTGAGTTCTCAGGAGACCTGGTGATTTGAAAGGGTGTAGCACGTCCTCTCTCTCTCTTCCTCATGCTCCAGCCACATAAGATGTGCCTGTTTCCCCTTCACCTTCTGCCATGATTGACACGTTCCTGAGGCCTCCCCAGGAGCTGCCATGCTTCCTATACAGCCTGCAGAACCATGAGCCAATTAAACCTCTTTTCTTTGTAAATTACCCAGTCTCAGGTATTTCTTTATATCAATGCAAGAACAGATTAATACCACCTCCAAGCTCTTAGGATCTTCCCTATACATTTGTTCTTCTGAAACCTCGCAATGTGCTTTTGGAGTTTGGAGTTTCAATTCATTCACTATGGTGAGCCCTGAGTGTTGTTTCATAAGCCTGGAAGTGTAGATCCCTCAACGCTGGGATTATTTTAAAAATTATTCGTAAGTCACTTTTGCTTATTTGTATTCTATGTCATCCTTCCTGAAAATACTCCTTGAATGTCAGTTTCCTAGAGTCTCCATATTCATTCCTTTCCATTTTGCTATCTCTCTCTCATTGAAGTTTTGTCCATTAGAGAGATCCTCATAATCATTCTCCAATATGAGTATTTAATTTGCCTAATACGTCACATTTTAATAGAATTCCCATGTTTTTTATGAGTCACTATTTCATCATATCTCCTACGAGTTACAGATTAGAAATTTTGTCTCTGTTCTCTTGGTTGGTGTTGTGTGTGCTACCTCCAGATGATTCTTTTTTCAATTTTTAAAAAGAATTTCTTATTGAAAGCTTCTCGAAAACATCTAGGATGAAAGACTGTCTTTTCTCACTTAAGAATCAGGTCTAAGTGAATAGCCAGGAGTTGTTCCTCAGCAGGTGAACATATTGCACAGTAAATAAGTAATAGGCCCAAATGGCCTCCATATGCCAGTTATGGAATACTTTTCTCTGCCAGTTCAGTTTACCAAGAAAGGGATCCTCCAGGATGGATTTGAAGGAGTCCAGCGACTTTCAACTTGGAAGGAAGGACAAGAAAGCTGATGGCTGTGAGTATGCACAGTTTAGACAATTCCCTTACAGACACGAAGCCTGGGCCCTCACCCCCACTCCACTCTCTGATGTCTCTGGGTCGTTATGTCCTAACTTTCTCAGGACAGATACAGAGTCTGGGCTCTCGCCCCCACTCCACTCTGATATCTCTGGGTCCTTCTGCTCTGAGTTAACTTCCTCCAAAATAAATTTCATCTGCTTCCTGTGGAGAGGAGGGAAGGACCGTACTTTGGCCACACAGCGTAGAAACCTGTATTCTAGGCTCAACTGACCGAAGAGTTTTGTACGAAGTTAAAAAAATGTGTGTTGTTGGGGCTCAGAGAATGATACCACAAAATGAAGGCTTCAGCAGCCTGAGGCAAAAGGTTTTTCTCTGACCCTCCCCTGACCTGCTGTCTCTCAATTCCATTCTCCCCGGAGACTGGCCATAGGAACTGGAATCCCTCCTCCCTAAGGCAAGTCATACAAACCAGACCCCTTCCCCACAAAGCACCCATGAAACCAAAAAAAGATGACCTCAACTTTCTCCTGCCTTTCTGTAAACATTGGCCATAAAGAAATCCTCTGACCTGCCTTTTTGACTATAGGTCCTAAGACCCCCCATTCCAGAGAGGGTCCTACCTGACACCCAGAAGGAACGCTGCTCAGACAGGCCAAGAAGAATCTAGACAGACAGGCCTGGCTGGGTTTCCCCACTCAGTCCACTAGCTTTAGATCAGGCCCTTTTTGTCCAACCCTATTTCTACTGGGCTGTCCATAGTTTGTTGAACCTTAGCATAAAAACTGAGTTTCCAAATAACCCCATTAAAAACTGTGCCAAGGGCTGGGAGCGGTCCCTCACGCCTATAATCCTAGCACTTTGGGAGGCCAAGGCGGGCAGATCACTTGAGGTCAGGAGTTCGAAACTAGCCTGGCCAATATGGTGAAACCCTGTCTCTACTAAAAAAAAATACAAAAAAATTAGCCAGGCGTGGTGGTGGGTGCCTGTAATACCACCTATTTAGGAGGCTGAGGCAGAAGAATTGCTTGAAACCAGGAGGTGGAGGTTGCAGTGAGCCGAGATCGTGCCACTGCACTCCAGCCTGGGCAACAGAGCTAGACTCTGTCTCAAAAACAAAACAAAAACTGTGCCAAGAACATGAACACACACTTCTCAAAAGAGGGCATATAAGCAATCAATAAACATCTGAAAAATACTCCACATCACTGATCACTAGGGAAATGTAAATCAAAACCACAATGAGAAACCATCTCACATCAGTCAGAATTACCATTATTTAATAGTCAAAAAAATAACAGATGCCAGTGAGTTTGCAGAGAAAAAGGAACACTTATACATTCTTGGTGAGACTGTAAATCAGTTCAGCCACTGTGCAAAGTAGTTTGGAGATTTCTCAAAGGACTTACATAAAATAAAACTACCATTTGACCCAACAATCCCGTTACTGGGTATATATCCAAAGGAAAATAAACTGTTCTATAAAAAAGACACATGCATTTGTATGTTCACTGCAGTACTATTCACAATACCAAAGACAGACATGGAATCAACCTAGATGCCCATCAGTGGTGGGTGGAATAAAGAAAGAAAATGTGATCTCTACTAAAATGTGGTCTTCACATATGCACTGCGGAATACTATGCAATCAAGAAAAAGAACAAAATCAGGTCCTTTGCAGAAACATGAATACGGCTGAAGGCCATTATCCTAAGTGAATTAACATAAAAACAGAAAACCACATATTGCATGTTTTCATTTATAAGTGGGAGCTTGAGAAAACATGGAAATAAAGATGGGAGCAATAGGCACAGGGGACTACTAGAATGGGAAGGGAGTAGGGTGAGGACTGAAAAACTAGCTGGTGGTCACCATGCTTACCACCACTGATTGGGATCAATTGTACCCTATACCTCAGCATCATGCAATATTCCCATGTAGCAAACCTGCACATGTACCCCCGAATCTAAAATAAAAGTTGAAATCAAAAAAAAAAAAAATTGGACAGTCTCCCCTGTATCTTTGTGTACTCATTCTGTCCTCATTCTGAAGGCTCCTGTGTTACACAAATCTACAACTTAATAACTATGTATTGCTTTCTCCTATTAATCTTCCTTTTGTGACATGATTTTCCACGACCCTCCAGTGGGTGAAGAGGAAGTTCTCCCTTGGCTAATACAACATTCAATCCAACCTAGATATAGAGAAATATCATGTTCTCCATCATGTCTTTGAAATAATTTGCTATGATTTTTCCTCTGAGAAAAACAGCACAGCAGCAATACAATCACTCAAATTCTAACCTGAATTTTTTTAAATGATATGGTTAGGAGAAAGGATGAGTATGGTATAAAATTATCTCGATATTTCTGCCTCAAAGTAGAAAAAATGCTGTCTATGAAATATAATCATTTTATTAAACACTACCCAACGCCATGTAGTATATAAGCAGTTTCAATATTTCTCAAGTACTATTACATTCTTTTCTCCCACATATCATCATATAGCATTTGTTTTTGCTTTTCCTTTTTATCTGGCAAAGATGCTGCTAATACCAGTGATTAACACAATTTTTAAGTAAGAAATAGAACTAGAAGTGAAAACTTACATAGAAAAGTAAGATGGAACAAGAAGTGAGGGTTAAGACATGGGATACATTTGACAACCTATAGTTCTAGACTTTCCTCAATTAACTCTCTCACTTTCCTCTATGTTTGTCATCCAATTATCTCAAGACCACAAGCAGTGACTCTCCTGTTCGTCATTCTTCTGAAGGGCTCAGTGTGGCCTCTAGGGCTCCTACTCTGGCCAAGAGTCTCTAATCTGAAAATGAAGCAAAAAATCTCATTTATCCCTTTAGAGAACAGGTGAGGTAACTGATTGTTATGGGGCTCCCACTAAGCTCTAACTAAAGTCAATGAATATGCTAATATTCTACTAGATGTGATAACACCGAAGTACACTACCCCCAAAACTCAAAGCAAGGCTGGGCGAGGTGGCTTACACCTGTAGTCCTGGCACTTCGGGAGGCCGAGGTGGGCAGATTGCTTGAGCCCAGGAGTTCCAGACCAGGCTGAGCAACATGGTGAAACCCCATCACTAAAAAATATACAAACACGCCTGTATATGTGTAGTCCCGGCTACTCAGGAGGCTGAGGTGGGAGGATCGCTTGAGCCCAAGAGGTCAAGGCTGTAGTGAGCTGAGATGGCACCACTGTACTCCAGCCAGGGCGACAGAGTGAGACCCTGTCTCAATTTTTTAAAAAATGAAAGCAAAGAAAGAGTGAATACAGTCACCATAACCATTAGCATGTTCCCATCCACAATCACTTGTGAAATGATGAAATTCAAAGGAACCATGGGTGAAAAAAAAGAACCCATATATCTAACTAGATGCACTGCTTACTTTCCTTCATCTCCATAAGGCAAGAAATACAAAGCTGACTTTGAAATGTATTGAAGACAAACTACTATTAAATAGAGTCGCCTTTCAAAGTAGAACAACGCATTACAGCTGTTTTGGGACAATACCAGATACTATATTCAAAATTACAGGTGTTCTCATGTCCTTGGGTCTCTTATACAAATACATCAGCAGTATTTGACAATTTCCATATCCCTAAATTTACAAATAGAAACTCAAAAGTTTGTCTCCACGATGGTGTGGGATTAACTTTCCAATTTTAGGATTAAATATACAGAAAATCAAATCCTATATGTTTTTCCCAGAGGGAGAGCTTAGGCCGAGAAAGGTTGCAAAGATGTGGAAAACATTTACATCCAGAGAAAAGACAAGAGAAAACAGGATAGCAGATGTAATTTTCTTTAACATCAATTCTATATTACATTTGTCTAAGCTTTCAAAGATGTTCTACACACATTACCTTATTTAAAGGTAAAGATTTGCTACTCAGGTATGTGTGTTTCATGAATGTAGACACCAATAAGTCTGTGTTGCCCTATGAACCATCCTTATCCAAAGTACTGATGCCAGTTGGCTGATCTGCGGAGAAGTGGGCACTTCCAGGTGCCTCCTCTCAATTTCTTGTTTTCCAGGTTAAAAACAGTATTGCAAAAATAGGTCAAATTAATCCCTTTGGCAAACACATTGTCACTGTCTTGGAGGGATCATTTTGCTAAGTGCATTCTCATTCCCAATGCACGTATGTGTTTTGGAATTCAAGAAAAGTAGCTTCCTTCCTTTTATGAAATGTGATAAATAACAAAGGATTTATGTCCCCTAGAAATTGATATTATGTTCCAGGCAATGATTACATGCTAGGAGGGTTTCCAGTTGAATACATGGTTTTCTAAATTACTTCACAATGTCACTCCATGAGAGAAATACCACCGTTCCCATTTTACAAAGAAGAAAACAAGCCTCTGAAAAGCTAAGACCTGTGCAAGGAGTTGATGCATACACACACACACACACACACACACACACACACA